>NC_060279.1:68911673-69211673 GCF_021613505.1 Equus quagga
GGCTTGCCTTGTTTCGCCTTATATGGTCTATCTTTGAGAATGATCCATGTGTACTTGAGAAGAATGTGTATTCTGCTGTCTTTGGATGGAATGCTCTCTATATATCTATTAAATCCATTTGATCAAATGTTTCATTTAAATCTACTATTTCCTTCCTGACTTTTTGTCTGCATTATCTGTCCATTGATGTAAGTGGAGTGTTGAGGTCCCCTACTATTATTGTGTTGCTGTTAATTTCTCCCTTTACATTGTATAATAATTGCTTTATGTCCTTTGGTGCCCCTGTGTTAGGTGCATATATATTAATAAGTGTTACATCCTCTTGGTGGAATGTCCCTTTTATCATTATATACTGCCCTTCTTTGTCTCTTGTCTTTTTTGACTTGAAGTCTGCTTTGTCTGATATAAGTATGGCAACACCTGCTTTCTTTTGTTTGCCGTTAGCTTGGGTTATTGTCTTCCATCCCTTCACTCTGAGCCTATGTTTGTCTTTAGAGCTGAGATGTGTTTCTTGGAGGCAGCATATTGTTGGGTCTTGTATTTTCATCTATCCAGCTTCTTCGTGTCTTTTGATTGGAGAATTCAATCCATTTACAAATAGAGTGATTATTGATATATAAGGGCTTAATAGTACCATTTTATCTCTTGTTTTCTGGTTGTTTTGTGTTTCCATTGTTTCTCTTCCTTTGTATTTCTGAATGCCATTTAATTTTGGGGATTTTCTGAGGAGGTTCTCTCAATTTTCTCTCTTTTTGTGAATTGTGGCTCTTCTCTGATTTTTTTAGTGGTTACTGTGGGGTTTGTATAAAAGATCTCGTAGATGAAATAGTCCATTTTCTCAGAGCTTCTTATCTCCATTAATCTAAGCAGGTTCCATCCCTTTCCTCTTCCCATTCTGAGTTATTGCTGTTGCAAATTATTGTTTTTAATGTTGTGAGTTTGTGACTAAGCTGAAGTGTTTATACTTACTTTTGATGCCTTCTTTTCCTTTATCTTTTAAGTTATAGTTGAGTATTGGCCTCCTTGTTCTGATAGAGGGCTACAGTTTTCTGATTATGTCTGTCTACTTATCTCCTTGCTCAAAGCTTTGAAGACTTTTGCCTTTTTGTTTCTGGTGTGAGGGAATCTTTAAGTATTTCTTGTAGCAGAGGTCTTGTGGTGATGAACTCACTCAGTTTTTGTTTATCTGGGGAAGCTTTATTTCACCATCATACCTGAATGAAAATTTTGCTGGATAGAGTTTTCTTGACTGAAAGTTTTTGTTGTTCAGTATTTTGAATGCCGGGGTCCAGCCTCGGCAGAGTCCAGGTTCCCACGGGAGAGATGGCGTCGGTGAAAAACTGGGGGAGGGGGAAATAAAGAGGACGTGAGACTTGGGTTGGTGTTAGCAAGTCCGACTTTACTGTGCACAAGTGTCGTTTATATATTTTTCAGGATTAGTACAGAAATAGTTCTACAAATATTCTCAGAGAGATAAGAAAGTAAAAAAATCGAGCACAAGAATATTTATTAGCATTCCATTCTATATAGCATAAGGTTAATGGTAGTCTTCTCCGCAATTAACTAGTGTTTGTTGTCTCTAAGCTAAAGGAGATAGGTATCTAGGCATCTGTTGTAATTCATGGTAAAGTTAAATCAAAGAGAGAAGGTCCAGGCCTCCAGACAGGCCAGCAGTCTGTCTGGTTACATCCTGGTGGAGCCATCCCTGCCTCCCTCAATCATTTACGCCATTAGTGTAGATGGTTAATGGGAACAAAAGGCAACTCCAGGGTGTCTTATCCCCAGGGCTGTCTGCATTCTCAGCGGGCAGTTAAACATCTTTACTTTTGCGCGCCCTTTAGGGGGTGGAAGCATTCCTTTGTCTTTTAGATTGTAGAGCTAACAGTCCCTTAAGTACACTGCTGGAGAAAGTATCATTTTGTTAGTAAAGTAAAGGGCTGAAAAGCTAAGCTAAAGTATATATCTTCAAGAATAAAAAACAGAAATAAGTATAGACATAACCTAGCTAGAAAGCATGCATATAATTCAGAAAATATCAGGGGTGTCGGCCGGCCATTCTTCACCGAGGGGCATTCTTGCACCCCTTGGCCCTTCTACTCATCAATTATTTATTATTTATTGCTTTTAGGAGAAAACCTCTATAACATTTTAACAGAAAGCAGAAGGTCAAGAATAATATATAGATACTTCTTGATCATCCAATTAACCAGCAAACTTAGAAGGACGATGCATATGTATATTTAGACAAAGAACTGGAGGGAGAAGGAAACATTAACCAGATGGAGGCCATAAACCTAATTCGACATCTTATCTGGGCAGGATTCCTTTCTGATTGTCTCAAATGGGACTGTGTGCTCCTCCATTAATTAACTGAAAAATATCTTGAAAGTTACCTGCAGGTGGTCACATTCTCTTACTATATCTAATTTTCCCAGGAGGTAGTGCCTCCCAAGCAGCCACCCAAAGGAGTGAAAACTGGAGGTTAAGAAAGGAAAAGGAATGAAGGGCAATTAGAAGCAGCACAGGTTTCAGAACTATGTGAGGGGCTGGCCGGTTATTCTTCACCAAGGGGCGACCCTGCACCCCTCGGCGTTAATCGGCTGGACCCTGTCAAACAGCCAATAAAATGATGTAGCCACGGCTCCCAGCATCTGAATATATCATTCTATTCTCTCCTAGCCTGTAGTGTTTCTGCTGAGAAATCTGCTGAAAGGCTGATAGGGTTTTCTTTGTAGGTTATTTTCTCCTGCTTTTCTGCCCATAATATTTTTTCTTTGTTGTTGACTTTTGCCAGTTTTACCCTTATATGCCTTGCAGAAGGTCTTTTAGCATTGATGTAATTAGGCATTCTATTAACTTCGTGTATTTGTAAATCTGGTTTCTTCCTCAGCTTTGGGAACTTCTCAGCTATTATTTCTTTGAACAAGCTCTCTGCTCCTTTCTCCCTCCCTTCTCCCTCTGGAATACCTATAGTCCTTATGTTGCTTTTCCTAATTCAATCAGATATTTCTCAAGAATTTCTTCATTTTTAAAAAATCTTAGTTCTGTCTCCTCCACCTGTAGAATTTCTATATTTTTATCCTCTAAATCACTTCTTTCCTCTGTAACATCAGCTCTATTTTGGAGGACTCCAGATTATTTTTTATTTCATTAATTGTGTTTTTCATATCCAGAATTTCTGCTTGGTTTTTTTTTTTTTTTTTAATAGATAGTTTCAATCTCTTCGGTGAAGAGATTCATTTTATTCCTGAGCTCATTGAACTGTCTTTCTGTGTTCTCTTGTAAATCATTGAGTTTCTTTATGACAGCTATGTTGAATTCTCTGTCATTTAGGTTGTAAATTTCTGTGCCTTCAGGGTTTATTTCTGGAGAGTTGTCATTTTCCTTCTGGTCTGAGTTGTTGCTGCAGTTTCTCATGGTGGTTGATGAACTAATCTTTTGTCAGGGCATTTGTGGTATTCTTAGGTCTCAGATTCCATCTGCTACCAGTAGGGGGAAAAAGGATCAGAGTTTCTGGTCCCACCCCATCTGCTGGAAGCTGTGGGGATACTATGGGTGCTTGCACTGCCCTGGGGAGTTTTCAGGCGCTTGTGTGTGGAGTGTGCTTGGTGGTGCAGCTTTCTCCCAGGACTAACCTAGGGCCATCCCTTGGGGCTGCAGGGGCAGCAGGGGCTCCCCCACTGCAGGGAAAGTGATCCTGAGCAAGCTAAAGGCTTCTACTGCCTCTTCCTACAGTCGCCCTAGAGCACATTCCCTCTTCTAGGGCTCAGTGGTACTATGGGTCTCGTGCAGACCTTGAGTGCACTTGCCGTGGCGTGTAGATCTGCTGCTTTTTCTGCTTGTGGTCCTGCTGGCCAGTGTGCTTGGTGGGTGGGCTTCCTCGGTGGGACTCAGCTGAGGCCACTCCTTGGTCTGCAGGGGCATGATGGGCTCCCCCCAACCACTGGGAAAGTGATCCTGAGTGAGCTAAGGGCTGCTGCCCCCTCTTTGTACAGTCACTGCATGTATGTTCCCGCTTTCAGCGTGCTTGTGCTGGATGGGAAAGCATTCTTTGTACATGCACAGGGCTACTGGGGGAGGGCAGGGAGTGCTCACCTATCTCCACCATTTCCTGGAGGGCCAATCCACCCACCCTCAGGTATATAGCTCCATGTGTCTCTCAGGTGTCCTGTTGTGCTGTGTAGGCTTCTTCCATTGGTCAATGAATGTCTATTTAGTTATAATTCAAAAGGGGGATAGACAAAGGGAACAGCTCACTCTGCCATGTTGCTGACATCACTGTCTCTTTTTTTTAAAAAAAATTATTTTTCTTATTGCAGTAACATTGATTTATAACATTATATAAATTTCAGATGTACATCATTATATTTCAATTTCTGTGAATATTATATCACATTTACCACCCAAAGACTAATCACAGTCCATCGCCATACACATGTGCCTAATCACCCCTTTCACTCTCCTCCTTCCCCACTTACCCTCTGCTAATCACCAATCCAATCTCTGTCTCTGTGTGATTATTTGTGCTTTTACCTTCTATTTTTGAGTGAGATCATACAGTATGTCATTTTCTTCCTCTGACTTATTTTGCTTAGCATAATACCCTCAAGGTCCATTCATGTTGTCACAAATGGCCACATTTCATCTGTTTTTATGGCTGAGTAGTATTCCATTGTGTATGTATACCACATCTTCTTTATCCATTTGTCCCTTGATGGGCACCTAGGTTGTTTTCAAGTCTTGGCTATTGTGAATAATGCTGTAAATGGGATTGTATTCTTAATTTCTCTTTCTGATACTTCATTGTTAGTGTGTAGAAACACAACTGATTTTTGTATATTGATTTTGACCCTGCAACTTTATTGTATTCATTTATTATTTCTAAAAGTTTTTTGGTGGGTTCCTTAATGTTTTCTAGATATAAAATCACGTATCTGCAAATAGTGACAGTTTCACTTCTTCCTTTCCAGTTTGGATCCTTTTTATTTCTTTTTCTTGCCTGAGTGCTCTGGCTAGGACTTCCAATACTATGTTAAATAAGAATGGTGAAAGTGGGTATCCTTGTCTGGTTCCTGTTCTTAGAGGGATAACTTTCAGTTTTTCTCCATTGAGAATGATATTAGCTGTGGGTTTGTCATATATGGCCTTTATTATTTTAAGGTACTTTTCTTCTATACCCATTTTATTCAGAGTTTTTATCATAAATGAATGTTGGGTCTTATCAGATGCTTTCCCTGCATCTATTGAGATGATCATGTGATTTTTATTCTTCATTTTGTTAATGTGGTGTATCACATTGATTGATTTGTGGATATTGAGCCCTCTCTGCATTCCTGGAATAAATCCCACTTGATCATGTTGTATGATCTCTTTAATGTGTTGTATTGATTTGCTAGTATTTTGTTGGGCACTTTTGCATTGATCTTCATCAGTGATATTGGCCTGTAATTTTGTTTTTTTTGTGTGTTGTCCTTGTCTGATTTTGGTATCAGTGTAGTTTTTGCTTCGTAGAATGAGTTAGGAAGCTTCCTCTCCTCTTCAGTTTTTCGGAAGTGTTTGAGAAGGATAGGTATTAAGTCTTCTTTGAATGTTTGGTAGAATTCATCAGGGAAGCCATCTGGTCCTGGACTTTTATTTTTTGGGAGGTTTTTGATTACTGTTTGGTCTCCTTCTTGGTGATTTGTCTATTCAAATTATCTATTTCTTCTTGATTCAGTTTTGGAAGGTTGTATGCTTCTAAGAATTTATCCGTTTCTTCTAGATTATCCAGTTTGTTGGCGTATTGCTTTTTGGAGTATTCTCTTATATTCTTTTGTATTTCTGAGCTGTCTATTGTAATTTTTCCTCTTTATTTATGATTTTATTTATTTGAACCTTCTCTCTTTTTTTCTTGCTGAGTCTAGTTAAAGGTTTGTCAATTTTGTTTATCTTTTCAAAGAACCAGCTCTTAGTTTCATTGAATTTTTTCTCCCTTTTTTAGTCTCTATTGCATTTATTTCTGCTCTGATTTTTATTATTTCCTTCCTTCTACTGATTTTGGGCTTTATTTCTTCTTCTTTTTCCACTTACTTTCAGTGCATTGTTAGATTGTTTATTTGAGATTTTTCTTGTTTATTGAGGTAGGCTTATATTCCTATAAACTTACCTCTAACTGCTTTTGCTGTATCCCATAAATTTTGGCATGTCATATTTTCATTTTCCTTTGTCTCCAGGTATTTTTTTGATTTCCCCTTTGATTTCTTCATTGACCCAATAATTGTTCAGTGCTGTTTTGTTTAATCTCCACATATTTGTGGATTTTCTGATTTTCTTTCAGTAGTTGATTTCTTGTTTCATTGTGGTCAGTCATTGCAGTCAGAAAATATGCTTAGTATTTTTTCAATCTTCTTAAATTCATTGAGACTTGTTTTGTGGCCTAATATGTGATCTCTCCTGGAGAATGTTCCATGTGGATTTGAAAAGAATGTGTATTCTGTGGTTTTTGGATTGAATGTTCTGTATATATCTACTAAGTCCATCTGGTCTAATGTGTCATTTAAGGCCAATGTTTCCTTATTGATCTTCTGTTTGGACGGTTTCTCCATTGGGGTAAGTGAAGTGTTAAAGTCCCTACTATTATTGTGTTACTGTCTATTTCTCCTTTTATGTCTGTTAATAATTGCTTTATATATTTAGGTACTCCAGTGTTGGGTGTATAGATATTTACAAGCATTATATCCTCTTGTTTGATTGTTCCTTTTATCATTAAGTAGTGCCCTTCTTTGTCTCTTGTTACAGTTTTTGTTTTAAAGTCTGTTTTGTTTGATAAAAGTATTGTTACCTCAGCTTTCTTTTCATTGCTATTTGCATAGAGTATCTTTTTCTGTCCCCTCACTTTCAGTTTGTGAGTGTCTTTAGGCCTGAGTATGTCTCTTGTATGCAGCATATAGATGGGTCTTGTTTTTTAATCTGATTGGCCACACTATGCATTCTGATTGGAGCATTTAGTTCATCAACATTTAAAGTAGCTATTGATAAGTATGTACATATTGCCATTTTGTTACTTTTTTTCTGGGTGTTTTAGTAGTTCTTCTCTGTTACTTTCTTCTTCTCTTGCTCTCTTCCCTTGTGATTTGATGGCTTTCTTTAATATTATGCTTGGGTTCCTTTCTCTTAATTTTTTGTGTATTTATTATTGGTTTCTGGTTTGTCATTACCATGAGCTTCATATATAATAACCTACCTATATAACACTCTATGTTAAATTGATCGTCTCTTTAGTTTGACCTCTTGCTAAAAGCTCTACTCTTTTACTCCCCTGCTCCCACATTTCATGTGTCATGTCCAATAGTTTTTCTGGGGATATTCCCCATTGTTGTTAGTAGCCAGAAAAGCCAGATATTGTGACACTCATCTCAGTTGTGCTGAGTCCTAAGGCTTCTTATAGTGGTAATGCTCCCTGCTCAGTTCCCCACTCCTCCAAGGAAGGCTTTGTACGTTAGGATTGCTCCCAGCTGGCCATGAAGCAAGGTGGCTTGTGAAGGTGGCTTTTTTTCTCTCTAGAAAGGAATTTTTGCCTCTTCCACCTCAGTCAGCACTGCCCCTTTTTGTGGGGATTCTTTTTATACAGTTTTCAGTTCTGTTTTGGGAGTAATTGTTCCAAGAGTAGTTGTAAATTTGTTGTTTCCATGGGAGGAAGTGAGTTCACAGTCCACCCACACCATCCTCTCTCAGAAATAGTTTTCTGATAGCTCAAAAATGGTAACAACTTAATAATTTTATAAAATAATAGGTGGATACTTTAAAGATTGCATGGAAGAAGAATTAGCTGAATAAAATAAGCATGTATGGATATCATGGTTAGCATGACATTGTTCTTATACTTTTGGTCTCCTTTGTGCCTTATTATTTTTTAATATGTGATACACATAAAAGGATAGATGATAGGTATATATTTTCATATACATCCTTATATACCTATTGATATATCCATATATGTATGTGTATACACACAAACATACACATACACACATTGCCTTTCTCCAGAAGTAACCGCTATCCTGAGTTTTCATTTCTTTGTTTTTTAATAGTATTTTTAAATCAATAAGTCCCCAAACAACATATTACCTAGCTTTGCTTGCTTTTAAGATTTTGAAAACTATCAACCTATATTATATAAGTTGATTTGGTCTTTGGATAAGTTGGTCTTTTATAAGTTGATTTTTTTCACTAAAAATTTTGTTTCGTAGATCCAACCTTTTTTCTGTTGTGGGTGGGTGTTGGTGTCGTTCCTTTTTACTGCTGTGTGTTATTCCATTGTGAAAAGTACCACAATTTATTGATCTGTTCTTTGGTCGTTGGATGTTTGGCTTCTTAATGATTTTTTGCTACTATGAGCAATGTTGCTATAAATTGTGCATGTCTCCTGGTGCACAAATGCAAGAATTTCTCTAGATCAGTGCTTCCAAACTTTTTTCTTTTCATGGGACACAGAAAATACTAGTATTTGTATTGCATCCTTGGGTAGGAAGGCAGAACTTTTTAAGACCAGTGGTTCATCACAGGGATGCTCTGCCCAGGAGGACATACATATCAATGGAGTTGATGGAATGTGGGGTATGAAAAGTTCAAATATATGAACTAATGAAAAATTGTTTTTGTAAAAGTATTTGCTTAAGTTTACACTCCCACTAGCAGTGTGTTGGAGCTTCTCTTGGCCCCCATTCTCTAGACAATCTGGTGTTGTCAGACTTCTGAAATCTTGCCAATTTATGATCTGTAAAATATTATCTAATTGTAGTTTTGCTTTACATTTCTTTTTACTTATGAGTTTGAACATCAATTCCTTTAGGTTCTGTTCTGTGAACTCTCTGATCTTGTGCCGTTTTTTTCCAAATATGTTTTCTAACTGATTTAAAGGCAGTTTTTGTTTTTCTTTATTCTACTTTAATATTTGGAATACTAATTGTATACTCTTTTGCAAGTATTTCCTACACGTTGTGATGTTTCTGTTCATTTTATGTGTCTTTTGGCAACCATAAAATCTTAATTTTAATATAGTTAAATTTATAAATCTTTCCTTATATCAATTTATTTATAAATTAGCTATACTGATTAGGTATTTTTATTTCTTGTTTAAGTAAAACTTTTCTACCTGAAGATATTATATTATTTTATAATTTCTATGAGGTTTTACTTCTCCATTTTCATAATCTCTTATCTTTAAGTTCTTTTTCTTTTCTTCTCAAACTTATTAGACCTCCAGTAGAATGTTGCATATAAACAGTGAGCATATTGTTAGAGATCCTAGTATTTTTTGTTTTGGTTGTTTGCTTTATTGATTGAATCCCAGAAAGCTGTCAGCACTGTACTAACCTGAATGTGGATTTTTCCCTCTTGGCAGATGATTGCGATGAACCTCTGGTGTCGGCCTTGTCTCAGGCATCATTCAGCAGTTCATCCGAGCTCTCCAGCAGCCACGGTCCTGGATTTGCAAGGCTAAATCGAAGAGATGGTAAGTCTGCGTTTTTCTCTCTGATTGGTTCATGATGAATCTCAATTTTCCCTTCTTTTAAGGAAATCATTATAGGTGACATATTGTAAAAGGAAGTAAATTTCTACATAAGCAAATGGTAGAAACTCTTGGGATGTACATGACATGTAGAACTGGTCCGGAATGGCAAAGGATGCATCCTATTTGAAAGTCCTGTATCATCACTTCAGCACCCAAGGAATTGAATTCCTTCCACCTGGCAAGTTTTATATGTATCTTATAAAATAACCTTTTTTTCAACAATATCCAATAATTATGAATACAGTAACCATGAAAATTTAATTGGCCCTCTATTTCAAGATAAATAAGGAAGTTTGCAACAAGAAGTAATTTTAAAAGATGCTAGTTATTTAAAAATAATAAGTCCTCAGTTTATTTAATTGTCAATGTGGATGACATGATTTTCTTTCTTGTTGAGGACAGGAACTTAATAAGTTTCATGCTCCAGTAGGAATACTCAGTTCATACTGTTGACTATCTCTTAGGTAGGTTGTGTTTGATTGCTTGAATATGTTTAAAGGAAAGCACAGATAAATCAATGGCAGCTTGCTGTAGAAATAAGAGAATTTAAAAACTCTATGCCTCTGTGCACTTAGAGACAGAACATCATTGTGGTCCCTTTTCATAATATGCTAAGGCAAAACCCATCTGTGCATAGCATATATGCTATGGAAAGAGTCTTGGCAATACTAACACGGAAAACATTTTTAACAACTATGAAGAAATAGACATTGACATCGTGTGTTGTTAAAACTGTGATTCACTCATTTATTATCCCCTTCTCGTGTGCCGTATGTTAGCCACTTCTTCTAATTTTACTCCTTTATGTTATCCTTGGTGCTGCTGTTTAATGTTTGAGCTCTTTGAACATTGAACATAACAAATACATTAGGTGTGTGTGTGTGTGTATCTGTGTTTTGCCATCAAGTACATGTTATAAATATGTAACACTTCAGTGTGATTTTAAATTTGTTTATCTTAAAATTTTATCTCGTATTATTTGAGACAGTCACTTTTGTGTGTTTCCTTTTCTTTATTGAGGTATAATTGACATAACTTGTGTGTTTTTCTAAGTGTAAGAGTATCAATGGAGAGTAGTAACTGAGATCCTTGTATCAAATGGGGAATTTGGGGGGCCTTGAATATATTTGCATAGATAATGCTTGTCTGTTACTTTTATTTGCCTTGTAGTAAGAATTATTGGTCACACTGGACTGTCTTTCACTATTTTCAATTCTGAATTTCCCTTATTGACCACAGGCAAGTGAGCTCTCCTAGCCCCACTGAGGGCCAGTCCAGATCCATGGGATTCATGGTCCTTGCAGTGGGAATGCTGTTATCACAACACTGGTCTTAGAATGAGGTCCCCATCTTGTACACTTTTTTAAAGTAAAGCAGAATGTAACATTTATCATCACTCCATTTGAGTAATAAAAGCTGTCATAGGATTTGGCCCATGGAAAGAGATACAAAACTTAATTTAACTACTTATCTTTATTTCATTTATTGAGGTTCAATAAATCACAAAAAATATATATGTTATTAATGAGATCAAATCGTGTTTTTCATTGATTTATATACTCATCCAGAGTCCATCAGTGGGACTCATTTTCATTCTTAATTTGTTTGTACGGTTCCTGGTGAAACACAGTATCAAACTTCATGAATCTCATTTGCATGTTAATGAAATGGAGAAACAAAACAGGATCATTTTAATTATCTTTTGCTGCTTGTCAACCTACTTGATTACATTTTTCTTTTTTATTTAGTTTTTCTTTTTTTTTCCTATTATTTACATGAAGTGTTCACAAAGAAATGTCAGATTTTGAGTGATGTTTTAAAGGCTATATATTATTTCTGGTATTGCAACATTCTTTGTGGTATTTATATCAAGCTGTGGAAGGATGTTCAGCCAAGTCAGCAGGTCATGTATAAATAAACTAAATCAGCAAATAAGGGTCTTGGTATCCCAGAAACACAGATAAGGTGACCTCTTGCCTGCGGAATCTGGACAGCTTAGAGCCAAAGGTTGATAGGCAAGAAATGAGGAATCAAGTTCAACAAACGCTGTGAAAATGACTAGATCCCTGTAATGGGGGAAAGAGATCACGAAGAGGCTGCAATTAAGCATAATGATTCCATTTCTACCAGAAGGGAGGAAGAAAAATTAAGAGTTTTTTTTGAGGTATGTTAATTTAATTTTGTCACTTGAGGGCCATTGTGGGGTGAATTTTGTCTTCCAAAGGATACGTTCAACTCCTACCTCTGATACCTACGAATGTGACCTTATTTGGACATACGGTCTTTGCAGATGTGGTCAAGTTAAGATAAAGTCATATCATATCACCAATATTAGGGTGGGCTCCAAATAGGGCGTTATCTGGAGAATGAGATTTGGAGATACACAGAGACAGAAAAGACAGAGAGAAGGCCAGGTGAAGACAGAAGCAGAAATGGGAAGGATGTAGCTACAGACCAAGAAATGTCAAGTATTGCCAGCACCAGCAGAAGCAAGGAAGAGGGAAGGAAGGATACTTCTCAAAAGCCTACAGAGAGAGCACAGACCTTCTGACACCTTGATTTTGGCCTTCTGGCCTCCAGAACTGTGAGAGAATAAATTCTGTTCTTTCAAGCTGCCCAATTAGTGATGCTTTGTTAAGTAGCCCTGGGAAGCTAGTACAAGTGCCATTGAGTAAATAGCTTCTTTTTCATACTTCCTTTGTACCAGGAAGATCCATCTCGATATGAACCTGAAAGATTACAGAGCTCAGAGAACTAGAATCCAAACTTAACTGTAAACAACACAAACAAACAAAAACCAATGACTGTTAAAACTTGCTGTATAATAGAATTAAATCTCTGTGTCTTTATTCCCATTGTTGCAGTTTTAGTGTAGTTTGAATTATAATGGGCAACTTAAATTTCTACCATTGTCAATATGGAGTTCAAACAGGTTCTTGTGTACCTTTGATAGTTCAAGTGTGTTCTTAGGAGAGAATATAAAGAAACCATATGTGTCGAACGGTCCCTCAGGTTGCAATATAATCCAAATGGAAGTTTTTATTTTCATGTACTTGGGAAACCTTGGAAATGAATTATTGCAAACTGATGTACTTGTGCAAACAGGTCAAATAATAAAGCAGTATATAAAATTAATACACACAGCAAAAATAAAATATTTATATGGATGTGTAAACATACATATGTACATGTGTTTAATTATATAGCAGATTACTTCCCTAACTGAAAAATATTGTGAGTTTTCTCTCATCTATTCTGTAAGATCGAAATATTTTCTGTTGTTAAAAATCTGAATCTTAGTCTCTACTTTCCTATTGTCTGTTTTATTTAAGCACAGCTATGTCCTTCTACTCTAAGTGCTTGTAAAGTGGTGCTTTCCCCATGTCTGTAAGATTTGCTCTTAAAATCAAGCATCTATCTGTAGAGAAATTAGTATATTTGGTTAATTGACAGAACTCTCATTCTTGGATGTAGTTCTAATGAGAATTATTATAACATTCTATGCAGAATTATTTGGTGATTGTCACTGCCCTAAATCATTGTCCTTGTTTGCACACAACTATTGTGCTTGAATTAAAATCCCAAAGATAAATCCCCAAGGTATGCATGATACATGTCAGTGCTTAAGAGGACACGTGAGGTGAATGTTTCCTACTGTTAAACATGTTGCATAAAATCTTCTATAATTATTACATTTAAAAATGATACCATTAATATATTTAATAACCAATACTTTCTTTATGAGGAAAAGAGTAAGAGATAAATTTTGTACAGGACTGAAAAAAACTCAAGCCTAAGGAAAGGGGAGCCTCGTTGGCACAGTGAATGTGGGTCTGAAATGTGTCTGAGAGGTCCCCAGGACCACAGATGGGGTGGTGGGCTTCATCGACTGGGGTGTGTACAGAATTTACTGCGTTGAGAATGGCCTGTTCTTGTAGAGTTTGTCAGAGAACCAGAGATGGCAACCATTTATTTGCTTCTGTATCCTCATCACACTCAGGATCTGATGTGCCCGACTAAGCCCTTGGCACCTGAATAATTACTTGCAAGGGTCCAGCACCTCCATGCTGATTCAGGCTGTAAGTACATGACTTCTTATTAGCTCTGCCTGATTTTTCTGTCTTGTGCCCTAATTTATCTCTGGGATTAGATGTACAGTTCTTAACATGGAGATGAGAACACTTAAACCCGACAAAAACCCTGAATAGTCAGATCCCAGAGAGTCGCCCCTACAGTCACAGGACACGAGCTTCCCTGACACTCTGGAACCTCAGCTAAGCTACTCTGCTTCTCTCTTTCGTTCTCCCTCTAGTGGGTCATATAATTTTAGGTGAAGAGCAGACACTTCAGTATTAGACATATCTGGGATCAAGTCACCACTCCTGGGTTTAAATCACTTCTACCTCTTACTCATTTTAGAATGGGAAAAATATGTAACCTCTGTGCTTTAATTCCCGAATTTTCTCTAGGAAGAGTAGGATAGTACTGAACTGGTATTGGCTTTATTGGAAATGACCACAGCGCTGTGATGTGGCCACAAGAATTACAAAAGCACAGCCCCAAGAGAAGGTCAAACAGTTTCAGAGTGCGTCCTGCCAATTAACCCCATTTTAGCAAACCCCACAAGACCAGCTCTGTATGTTAATTTACACAGAGGTAATCTCAGGGCATTCAGGTTTCCACATGACTCTGACAGAAAGGGTTAATTTATTCCTGATTAATTATAAAGCAAAGCAGGGTCAAAAAATTGTATTTTATTTGTTCATTATCAACTTGAAGTAAAGATAAAACATTCTCCTATATCCTTAGTCAAACTCTGTGAACTAGGGTGATCTGATGGTTTTATTTAAAATATTTTTACTGTTTTAGCAATTGGAAATTGGTTGATGAAGTTAAAAAAATTTTACTACCATTTTGGTAAAAGTTTGGGAAATGAAGGTCCGGATCAATTTTATGATCAGTGGGGTGTCATTTGTGTTTATAGACTATATTTTGTGTGCTGGCCTTGAGAAGGTGAAATAAAAATGAGTGAAGATTTACATCTGATTTCTCGATCTGCCCATGTCCTCTATTCATTAAAGCACAGGAGAGGTTGCTGTCGCTTCTGCGATTAATATAGAATCACTTCTATTCTTCTAGCAATTCATTGGATTTCACGCCAGCGGTGATTGTCCGTCTGATCGTTCAGTTCTCTCTTTGGTTGTTGCTCTCCCTTCTGGGCCCCTTCCTCAAGGACGTCTTCCACCCTCTTTTAATCTCTCTCACCAGTGTCTTGGTACTGCCTCTGTCTTACCCTTATCATCCTTGTCTGCCCCGAAGCAGATTTTCTTCTGCTCTAAATCAATCTGATAATGTAATCCAAGTGGATGTGCCAAGTAGCCAATCCTAAGTAATTTATGGTGATAAAAAGTGCTGGTTTTGGAATCATGAAAACTAGATTATGATACTAAATTGTAGATGGCCTTGGGGAAATGACATTTCTTCTCTTTTTTTCCTTTCCTGTAAAAGGGTGGGGTTGAATTAGAGGATCTCTGACTATGACAATGCACTCTTTTTATTTGCGATATTCCACAGGCAATGTCTTTTCTAACTCTAATAATGGAAAATTTCAAAGCATGTGAGTGAGTGAGATTGATGGCCCTTCCATAAGAAGGTAAGGGGAGTACCTTGAGGCAGATTGTCCTTCTAAGTCCTCTCAAACTCAAAGACACAGGAAGCTCTTGGCTTAGGAAATGTCTTCATATGTTATAAAATCTGGGAATTCAAGTTGTAAATATGATCCTACTGAAATTGATACAATTGCTCAAATTTGGTCAATTAAAATACACTCAGAAAATTAAAAATCATCAATATATCACTTACTTTTTTGTATGTATCTAATATTTTTCACAGTACTGTGTAGGAAAATTTCACTTGTAGGTACAGTGAAAATAAGCAGTGAATTAAGTAATCACATAGTGTCTTTTTAAAAAATTTATTTATTTATTTTGAGGAAGATTAGCCCTGAGCTAACATCTGCTGCCAATCCTCCTCTTTTTGCTGAGGAAGACTGGCCCTGAGCTAACATCCATGCCCATCTTCCTCTACTTTATACGTGGGATGCCTACCACAGCATGGCTTTTGCCAAGTGGTGCCATGTCTGCACCCAGGATCCGAACTGGTGAACCCTGGGCTGCCAAGAAGCGGAACATGCGAATTTAACCGCTGCGCCACTGGGCTGGCCCCTAATCACATAGTGTCTTAGGTTGGATTCTCCCAGAAGCACACCTTGGGCTGAAGATTGAGTGGTTTGTTAGGGGATAGCTCCCAGGAGAAGACAGTGAGAGAGTGGAGAAAGCAGGACGAGGAAGGGGAAGAAGCCAATTTCAGGGGAAGTCCCACATATGGCCTGATACACTCTGGATGATAAAATTTTACCTGAGACTTTGGCCTACCTCTTGGTCAAGGAACTGAGGCTAGCAAGGGGGCTGGCTGTATAATCAATTTAGAAAAGTCAGTGTCTTAGCAGCTTGGGCTACTGGAACAAAATGCCATAGACTGGATGGCTTAAACAATAGACATTTATTTCTCACAGCTCTGGAGCCTGGGAAGTCCAAGATCAAGATGTTGGCAGATTCAGTTCCTGGTGAAAGCCCACTTCCTGGCTTGTAGACAGCCACTTCCTGGCTGTGTTTTGATATGGCCTTTCCTTGGTGTGTGCATGTCGACAGAGAGAAGGAGAGATCTTTCTGTCTTCCTCTTCTTATAAGGGCACTAATTCCATCATGAGGGCCCCACTCTCAAGACCTAATCTAAATCTAATTAAGTCCAAAAGGTGTCAGATACATCACACTGGAGGTTAGGCTCCAACATATGAATTTTGGGAAGACACATTCAGCCCATAGCAGTTAGCTGCATTTTTATAAACTAGTAAACTAACTAGAAAGTGTCAACTACTTGAAAATATTGGAGAGAAACCAAAATAACCAGGGCTTCAGGGGCAAAGCTCCTAGAGAGAGAGGAAATGCCATATAGTGAGCCTGACATTTTCTGCACCAAATAACAGAGCTTCAAAATATATAAAGAAAAATGGACAGAAATAATAGGAAAAATAGACAGTACAAATTGAAACACAAAACATAGTGAGGGTTTTTTAATATAGCTCTCCCTGTAGCTTATTGAAGAAATAGCCAAAAAAAAAAAAAGTCAGTGGAAATACAGAAGATTTTAACAGCAAAGTTAGCAAATTTGACAAAATATGTAAATATGTAATTTTAATTTATATTTTAATGTATTTTAATGTATAGCACATATGAAACTCTGCCTCCAACAGCTGCAGAATACACATTCTTATCATGTGTACCTAGAATATTTACTTAAATTTATTCTGGGCCATAAAAAGTGTTTCAACAAGTCTCAAAGGCTTTAAATCATACAGAGTAAGTGCCCTGGGTACAGCTGAATTAAGCCAGAAATCAATAATTAGAAAATACTTAAAAACCCAGAAAGGTGTGGAATTTAATTAATACACTTCTCAAAAAGAAGTCTCAATGGAAATTAGAGAACATTTTAACTCAACGATGGTGAAATAGTATAGGTCAAAATTGTGAGCTGTAGCTTAGATCAGACTGATGGCTTTAATTGAATGTGTTACAAAAGAAGGGAGGCTAGATATTAGTGATCCATCCATTGCCTGCTTTTCCAATTTCTCAAGAAATTAGAAAAAGAATAGTACATTAAACCAAAAATAAGGAAAAAGAGAGGAAAAAAATTGCATTGCTTAATGAAATAGAAAACGTGCAATACAATCAATAAGAGAAAAATATAATAAGAGGATATTTTAACAAACTTCCTGCTAATTGTGAAAATTTAAATGAATTGAAAAAAGCATTAGAAAGACACAACCTAAAAAAAAAATGGTAAGAAATGAGAGAAAATTTAAGTATTCTTCTGTCTATTAAAGATAGTAAATCCATAATTCACACATTTCAAGAGAGAAAACTCCAGGCTAAAATGCCTTCAGATGTGAATTCTTCCAAACACTTTTAAGGAAGATATAACTCTAATCGTATACAATTTCTTCCAGAGGACAGAAAAAAAGTTAAAATACTCCCCAATTCATTCTGTGAGTCCGGCATAACCTTGATACCAAACTCTGTCAAGGACAAACAAGAAAGGAAAATTAAAAGCCACTCTCTCTCATGAATATAAATGCAAAATACTCTAAACAACATATTAGCATACATGAGTGAAGGGACTTAGGTTTGGCCTCTGAATGAGAATGCATGCTTTCGGCTGGAATGTACATGTGCCCCGAAAGCATGGTAGGTTGAATACTCAACAAAGCGGTGAAAGCAGGGGTCTAGAGCTTTCTTGTCTGATATGATGCATAAGGATCCTGAGTATCTTCCCTAGGAGAGGATGGAGTGAAAGTGTGAGGATAGCTAGCAATAGAAAACCATCTTTTTTGTATTCACCCATATTAGAGCCTATTATAATTAAAGATGTGGTGTTATGTATTGGACACCTCTTGGGTGACAGTTACATGCTCTCAGCCCACCTCTTTCTCCAGCCGATGTGGTAAGGACCAAATCCAGCTTCCTTCAAGGACAACAGAACCTCATCTTGGGCTGTGCCATGTACCTGTGTCTTCCTGCCCCCTGGCTCCCCTCATGCTGAGGGATGATCTCCCCTGGGGAATCCACTGGGCATCAGAAATTCTAATGGTGGGGTATGGCAACTATTGCCTACCTGTGAGACTGACCTTGACCAATAGAGGATGAGAACTCATGGATAAAACCTTCTGCCTTTTGTCCTCAGGGTGGAAAGTTCTGAGATGCATCTTATAAGGCTGCTTGGAAGTGTTAAGCTCCTCATTTTGTTCGTACCTTGTTTTCCTGAGTCTGTTTAGTTGTCTGTCTGTGTTCTCTTGTATCTAATTGTGCTTCTTTAGATGATTAGTTTGAACTCGTTGTCAGGCAGTTTGTAGATCTTCATTTCTTGGGGGTTGGTTACTGGAAGTTCACTAAGTGTCCTTTCGGGGTGTCATGTTTGCCTGATTTTGCATCATCTGTGTCATCTTGCGTTGTTGTCTGTGCATTTGAAGGAGCATCATTGGGCAGGTCTCTAGGCAGGCAGGATTGGTCCCAGAGGTGTCTGAAAGGGGCTGGAACTGATTCAGAGGGCTGGTTCAGGGTCTGCAGCTGGGACCAAGGTCTGCAGGCCTGCCTCTAGGGGCAGAGATGAGTGTGCCTCCTGCCAGGTCCCTGGGGGGGCTGACTTTCTCCAGACTGAGACAGAGCAGGGCTGGAGATGGGTCACAAGGCTGTTTCAGGATCCATAGTCACACCAAGGTCACCACGCCTGCTTTCAGGGGCATGGAGGAGCATGTCTTCTGCCAGATTCCTGAGTGAGCAGGACTCCTCTGGACCTTAGCTGAGAGGGGCTGGAGTCAAGTCGCAGGGCCACTTCAGGGTCCCCAGTCAGATCAAGGTAGATGGGCTTCCCTCTGGAGGGAAGGGTCAGTGTGTCTCCCTCCATGTCCCCTGGTAGACAGGATTGCTCCTGGACCACAGCTCAGAGGGTCTGGAGCTGGGTGACAGGACTGCTTCAGGATCCACAGTCAGATGGAGGTCTGAGGGCCTACCTCGAGGGGCAGGAACTGGTGTCTCCTGGCAGGCTCCTGGACGCGCAGGACTGGGGGCTCCCTGATTGCAATGGAAGGGGCTGGAGCCAGGTTACGGGGCCACTTCAAGATCTACGGTCGGACTGAGGTCAGCTGGCCTGCCATGGGAACATGGCTGGGTGTGTCTCCTGCCCGGTCCCTGAATGGGCAGAGCTGCTCGCAGACAGCAGCTGGGATGGTCTGGAGCCCAGTTACAGGGCTGTTTCAGGATCTTCTTTGGGACAGAAATCTGTGGGTCTACCTCCAGAGGCACAGTCAGGAGCGTCTCCTGGTGGGTCCCTTGGAGGGCAGGACTGCTCCTGGCCTGTGGTGGGTCCCGGAACTCCCTCAAAGGTACCTTTGTCCATGGATGGCTGCCAGATTATTGTTGCTGAGGGGGATATGAGTGGGAGACTTCTATTCTGCCATCTTGCTGACATCACTTCATATATTATATGTCTATCTAACTGTCTATCTGTAGTTTAATATCTGTTCCCATAAATTATCTCATTTGATTTTTAACTGTAACCCTTCGAAGGCTTCTCTGTGGATATAACTCCATGAAAAAAGATAGAAAAAATTGCATGATTTTATAAGGGCTTCTCTGTGTTTTGTCTCAAATAGGAATTTATGTCAAAGATTTTTCTCCCTCAGTGGGAATTGTCAGGGTCTTAAAGGTCTAATAATTTAAGTAGAAAGCCAGCCTAAAATCATATGTAAGTGATTTGAGGATTATTTGTTATTCTTCTCTTATCTTTTTCTTTAATTTCTTTAAAAAAATTGACGTATAATAAATATTAACCGTAGAAAATAAAAGGGACACATATAAAATTGACTATATAATTGGCCGTATAAAATATAAGTGACTTAATAGACTATATAAAAGCATCTGACTGTATAAAAATGAAAAACAAGGTCAGAGACTCTGTGCCAAAATGAGAATGTTTATGTGGGTTTTTCTAAAGCTTCATCCTCGACCTTGGCGTTGCTCATGCCCTCCCTGCATGAGCTGGTCCACTGCCAGGCCACAGGAGGGGGCCTGTGCAGACATCTCCCACATTTGCGATGGAGGAGGAACATGGCTAACAGTCTCCTTTCTTGTATTTTCAACTGCCTGCTGGAATTTTCCAGCTGCCTGCTAGATGGCTTGTCTTCACAAAAGAGCTCAACATATCTTCAGTTAAATATATTACCTTCAAACCAGCTTCTCCTTGTCATTATTTTTCTTTTCTGGATCCTGGTGGTTATCTTAATCACCATGGCTTAAACGTTGTAGAATTACCTTTTATTTCTCCCTTGCTCCCTCCTCTTGGAGATGACAAATTCTGTATATTCATGGCTTGTAGTCTCTCTCTCTCTTACACTCCTTTTCTCGTTCCATTGCTACCCGCCTAATGCAGTTCTTTGGTTTTTAAACAAAATTATTTTAATAGATCCATCACTGGTCATGCAATTTTGAGGTTTTCCTCAATAAGAATAAGTTTTAAAGCACAATTGTGGCCTTATTTTTTCAATCCCACCTCCATTGCATGTATGGGTGTTTCTGAATGTGCCTTCTGAAGTCCAGCTCATAATCTACAGAGGTTGAACAGATAATTTGGTAATTTTAAGGAGAGAGGGATAAAAAAATAACAAACTTTTCACTAATTGAACTGTAAGATAATTTGTGAATTTTCTGCCATTCACTAACAGAGTACAGTTTCTCTTAACTAACCCATTTTTACTTAATTTGTGTGCTATTACTTACACTTATTAGGCTTAGGTCTTTTGCTGTTAGTAGTACATGGCATTAATTCTGTGATCAGTAAAAATACATAGGGGCCGGCCCAGTGGCGCAGCAATTAAGTTCACATGTTCCGCTTCGGCGGCCCGGGCTTTGCCAGTTCGGATCCCGGGTGCGGACGTGGCACCACTTGGGAAGCCATGTTGTGGTAGGTGTCCCACATATAAAGTAGAGGAAGATGGGCGTGGACGTTGCTCAGGGCCAGTCTTCCTCAGCAAAAAGAGGAGGATTGGCAGCAGGTGTTAACTCAGGGCTAATCTTCCTCAAAAAAAGAGAACATAAAGATTCTTGCATCATTGATGCATAAAAGCATAAAAGAAATAAATATGTAGGAAATAGAAATTCAGAACAATGTCATAACATAAAGAGCAACCATGATTTTTGTATGAAGAATAAAACATATGAGCCGGGATATATGAATCTTTGAATGTAGTGATTTCATACAAGTATCTAAATAAGAAAAGTGCTGGATACATAAAGGAAAGATATTGGACCTACTAGACAAGGACTTTAAATCAACTCCCTCAAATATGCACAAAGAGCTAAAGGAAGCCAGATGAATGATGTCTCAACAAATAGAGAATATCAATAGTTACAAATTATAAAAAGAAGGAACTAAACCAGTGATTTCTAATGTGAATGTTATGATTTTTTTCTGTAACAGAAAAGAATGGAACTACTTTTGCATCGAAGTTGCACTCCTAATGGCAAAACCCCATCTCATCTCATTATTAAGCTGTTTGCAAAATTCCTCTCTCAAAGGACACTGTCAACAACTATATTTTTTTAGTGACTCTGGATGTGGAGGGGTAAATATTATGAGAAAATGCTAGTACACCTGTGTTTTCTTCAGGGAAAGAACTATTTTGGTTTCTGAGTTTTGATCTTGCTCTTGCCTATATAAGAGGAAAGCACTCACCAGCCTTTCAGCCTGTTAGCCTGGTGGGCCATGCTGGACGAGAAAACATTTTCCTTGTATTCTGAAGCATGTGGTGTGCCATGTTGTAGACTGGAAAATGCCGAGGGTCTGGAATGAGGTACACTGAATAGACGCTGGAAGCTTTATCCACAGAGGACAGTTGGCAGTCAGTCACGTGTCTCAATATTGCAGCCTTTCTGGACTGAGGTTGCTGGGAAGTGCGAGGTGAGGAGTGCTTTTCACTATGTTCTGCAAGGAAGTGGGCAGTAGATTCTGCTTTTCTGCATTAAAGTGTGCTGATTGATGTTGGGAAGGGGGGCACATTCATTCCTGTAATCGAGATGAAGTAGAGACATTTTTAATGACAATTATAATTCCCTTAGAGGTTGTTTCGATGTGTGGGATGATGTGGGGAGTGGAAATGGATGTGCTCTCCCTGCTTGTCCTTCATATCCCCACCCAGCTCAGATAGGCACACGTCACCCAATGCTTAGGGGAAAGGGGGTCATGCACAGCTTGGGAATAAAGTTCAGTGGGTGCCTTTTAGGTCCAAAATATAAGGGACTTGAAAGGGGAAATGAACAGGCTGAAGGAATCTGTGTTCCCCATACCCCACTGAGAGGAAGGGAGAAGGAGAGGTTGGAAAGCACGGAAGAGGGTTAGACAGAAGCAAGCAAGTGTGAAGAATCATTTTCCCTGAAGTCCTGTCCTCAAAGTCCATAGCAGGGAACTTTAGAAAACCCTTCATTGACCCTCAATCTCTGAATGTGAAGATATGCCTAGAGTGGGTGCTTGGAGAGGAGACCGCCCACCCCAAGAGAAGTCATTGCATCATCCTGTTGCTTCAATGCAGACGTGGTGGTGTGGCAAAGACCCCACAGCAGCCCCCAATGGCATCTGAGGAAAGCCAAGAGCTACCGTGGGCACCAAGAATGAGTGCAGAGTTAGGGAATGAAGCTGTGGGTGTGGGCAGTGTCACACCTGGATAGGAGGAAGAAGATCAGAATATTGTGGTCAGGACTAGCCTGCAACGCAACACCACAGAGCAGAACAGAAGCTGCTTGACTGTCGGGATCCTTCACTGCTCACGCAGAAGACCAAGAAGTAAGCAGTCCCTGTCTCCACTGTCCCCCAGGTTGGCAGGAAGGGAGACAGATCCCTATGAGCATTTTGAAGCTGAAGGTGACAGAAATAAAATCCTGAAGTGACTGAGTAATCCATGAACTGGACTGAGTTCCTCTGGAATTATTAGATTGATTTTCTACATTAGACAGAATATGAGCTCAAGAGAGAAAATTAGATCGAGTTAGAAAAAACATGCATTTTTCATACCTGAGGCTGTAACTGAGAAATTCATAACTGCAGTATGATTCCAACTGCTTTGCTCAAGTAGCTTATCTGAGGTTTGGTCAATAACCTGCTGGCTTGTGAGAGCCCGCTGTGAACAGCTCTTCCCAACTCAGTGTTATCAAGTTGGGAGCTTGAAATCTGCCGTGGACGGAGCGTTTACACCACAGGAATTGACAAACGCTGTAAAGCAGGACTTTTCCCCCCAGAGAACAAGTTATTAAACACTTGCCAGCATACCACTTACCTGGATTTATCTTTCATGAGCCAAGATGTAATGTTGGGGGAAAAGATATTAAAATTTCTTTTAAAAGTTGAACTGTGATGTACAAGACGTGAACCAAAAGAGTTTGACATATTCCTAGTGCTTGATTTTCTGTTGCTTAAAAAAATACATCTATCCATATGTTATTTTGTATACTCCCAAAGCACATCTCCTGTTTTTCTCTGTGACATATAAATGTGAGTTAAGATTTTTTATTTAGTAAATATCAACAGTGAGAAGTTAAACCAACTTGCTGTGGGAACTGCCCATACAGATCAAGCTATCCGTCATGAAGCTGGATATGGCTTGGTAAAAGACAGCAAATACTACCTTCTTGTAAAACAATATGGATAATCTTGCATATTATTAGCGGTCTAAAATATTGCTCATTCTGTACATTTAAAATTGTGGACAGTCTCTCTTTTTTTATTAATTTATCTAAAGTTGGGGATCCACGTGTGTACCAAACACAAAACATACACTAAGTGGTTCTCAGATGCTGGAAACTTGACAGTTGTTTTTTTTAGCTTTGAATGAAAGACCTTCTACAGTCTGGCTGCACTCTCCTTTCTTGCCTTAATGACCACAGAGGCCAGTGCCTCTCCACGCCCCCTCACTCCTTTCAGTCCAATTACTGCCATCCTGAAAACTGTGCCTTGCATTTGTCTGCCCTCATGTCACTCCTCTGCTTGGAAAGCTCCAACCCTTTGTTTTGACCTTTCAGAGTCCCACCCTAGAACCTAAATGAAATGTTTCTGTTTCCCTAGTCACTTAGCCCGTAGTGCTGTCCATATTCTAAACTTCTTTAGTGTATATTCTGTTTCAGTTCCTCATATAATATGCATCACCTGCTCTTGTGTCATCTTATTTTTTCATAAAAGATAAACTCCCTGGGGCTGGCCCCGTGGCCGAGTGGTTGAGTTCGCGCGCTCCGCTGCAGGCAGCCCAGTGTTTCATTGGTTCGAATCCTGGGCGCGGACATGGCACTGCTCATCAGACCACGCCGAGGCGGTGTCCCACATGCCACAACTAGAAGGACCCACAACAAAGAATATACAACTATGTACCAGGGGGCTTTGGGGAGAAAAAGGGAAAAAATAAAATCTTAAAAAAAAAAAAAAAAAAAAGATAAACTCCCTGCAGGTGGAAATCACATTCTAACATAGACTATTTCTATTTATAGCTGGCAGATCCAGAGTCAGTTCTAGATTTCTTTTGATTATGTGTGTACCGATGGTTCTGTCAATCACATTTTGGGTCAGGTTTTTAGAATGTAAGTTGTGGGTATTAGTGATGATGGTTTAGACGTATATTGATAATTCCTTGTATATAGTGCTTTTCTGTTGGGAAAGTTTGTGTGTGACTTAGTGCTGAAAACCATAACCAGTCTCCGTGATTTGGGAGGTAAATTCTATATTGTTTGTTAGGAGGGATGGCATTTGGTGATTTTAAAGAGGGTGATATTTCATAGCCTTTTAGTTTCTTGCTTCCACAATTTTTATTAAGAATTAGAAATGTCCTAAATTTCACAGCTCCTTGATTCAATCATTCCTGCCTTCTTTCTATTTTGAAAAGGTGTGAGGAGAGTTTCTTAATAATGTTTAGATTGTTCAAAAACATAAAATCTAACCACTTTGTAATCTACACACAAAGCACAATAATTTAAATTTTAAGATAGCGAAGTATGTTGAGATACTTCATTAAATCAATATTCAGCAAATATTCATCATTCATTGGAATTCAAGATGTATTTCAGACACTCCAAAAAAATTGATGGAAATTAATCAGAACTATTTCTTTTAAAAGAAATGGCAAAAAGAGAGTTGAAGATCCTTTGAAATGTCGACTGCACTCATTAAAAAAGCCTGTCATTTTACGTTGTTACTAGAAAGCAAACCTGTTACAGCCCTTTGACCTTCTGAAGTCATCTCAGAATCTAATTTATTTCTATTGCTCTGAGTCTGGCCATATTAGAACACTAAACAGTTCGCTAATGCCAAGCCTCACTTTTATGTCTGACCACCTCACAGAAGTTTTTACAAGGTTGGATTCAAATATGACAATGGTATTCTAATATGGAATTTGATTCTTGGTTATTAATTCAGCAAACATAAACTCCATTCTTCCACATTACAAAGTTCTTCTATGTAACAAGCTAGGTTATGGGAGAGATGCTATTTGAGCTGCAGCTGAGAGACAGAGGACAGTAGGACCTGGCTAAATAAGAGGCATAGGAATACATAGAATTCAAATGAAATTGCAGAGAATGAGAATTCCTAGAAAAATGCACTGTTTTCTGAGACTCCTATGCCAAATCGAAGTTGCATTAAATGCCATGCCAAAAAGGATGTCCTTTGTTACAAGGAGAAAAATTATTCAACCTGGTTTTACCAAAACCACTCTGGGAACAATAGCAAAAATAGATTGGTTATTAAGAGGCACCTATTGAAGATTTCTAGGAAGGGTAGGCCGTCAGGCAGGAACACAGTTTCCTGACTTCCTCTCCAAAGCCTGTAAAGGTTGCCAAATCGCATTGGCCTTGCTGCCTTCATTCTCGTCACCCTAGAAGAGCTGCCTCTTTGTTCTCAAGTGAATCACTCCAAGTATTCTCAATCTTTTGTGCTTCCTCAGGATTTCTGTTCCTTTAATTTTACGTATTTTAAATGTCCCTTCCACTAATGACTCTTTGCTCTCAGCACAACCATGCAGGAAGTTTTCTAGGCTATCATTCTTGACTTTCCAAGCTTATCCTTGCCCTCCCAACATCTAATATCTAAGGGGCTATCCACATGTCACCAGGTCCTGCCAATTCTCTGTCACTAAGATCACTTACATGCTTTCATGTCTTTTCATTCTTTCATTTACTCATTTCAAAATTGTATCCCTGGCAACTAAAAATAAACACAGAAAATAAGTTTAAAAAAAAATTTTTTTTTAACTGAGTGGTGGAAATAATAAAGGTTCAAACTAAGGTAGGGATTCTGAAAAGACAAAAGCTGCAATGAAAATCACTTTGGAGGCAACATTAACTAGATTTGGCAATTTCTCTACATTTGGAAAGTTCTATTTCTATTATTGAAAGACAGTAATTAGAAATGCTTTTAAGATTTTAGTCTGAGTGACTTGAAGATTAGAATGATGTGGCCATCTGGTTTTGACAGGAGGCAAGGCATCCGTTTTTGGAAAGTTGTTTGAGATATCTATAGGGCATCCATGAATAGATATATTGGAAGCATTCAGGATTTGGGATACAGATTTCAAAGGAAAGTCAGAGCTAAAAATAAATATTCAGGCTTCATCATCCAAAAACAAAAGTTAGTCATTGCAGCCATACGCATGCGAAACGTAGTCCACTGAGAATATAAAGTCAAAGGAGAGGAGAGTTGTGTTAGCTTTTAAACAAAAGTAGAGAAAGGCCTCTAGGAAGGATGCCGAGAAGGGCTGGCCAGAGAAGTTGAGAGAAAAAAACAAGAAGTCGCAGTGTCCCTTGGAGCTAAAGAAGTAGGGGCTTGCTCAAAGTGACAGAATTTTGGCCATGGAGCATTTCCTGATGGTTTTATTCTCAGCTCGTTTATTGACCTAGACAGATATTCTAACGATACAGGATGTCAGCACAGAAAGAGCAAAAAACTATTCTTTTTTTGGAAGCATCATCCCTCAAGAATCATGTAACTCATGAATTCGTTATTGAAATTCTACTTGTAGATCATCTGAGACCTCCCTTTAAATGTAATGTCCCTACCATCATATTGTCCCTCTCATTTTTCTATAACGGAGAATAAAATGTTAGGAAGTTTGTATCCAGGCTTGCATATAATTTTGCAAAAATGATAGACTTTAAAAATTTTTATGAAGGTTGCATAGCACAACACAATATTCTTCTACTCAGTTATACATCTGTTGAAGGAAAAATTGGTGCCTTTAAATAAAAGTGTAAAGTTCTTGACATTTGCATTTGACTGTTAAGCTAGGCTGACTCTGGAAATGCTACATTCATATTTCCTAAAATTATAAATTGCTAATTTCTTGAACCACTTTATTGAGGTATGATGGATATTCAAAAAGCTGTGCAGATATAAGGTTTGCAATTCAATGAGTTTGGAGATAAGTACACATCCATGAAACCATCACCATAATCAAGGCCAAAAACTCATTCATCACCTCTGAAAGTTTCTTTTGGCTCCATTTATTTATTTACTTATATTAAAATTAAAAAAATATATTTTTCTTTTGCGGTTATTTTTAAAACTAAAATGCAAAATTTTGAGCTCTGAAGGGACATTCTAAACAGCAACGACAAATCGACCTTTCTTTTAATTTTCAGAAAAGGAATATAATAAAAGCAATAACAAGTGCGACATAATCATCCACGCTGGTAATTGATTTTCCTTTTTGCTTATCAGAAGTATTTGCTTTTTACAATTGTTATAGCTGTCATGAACGTGCATTGAGCTGCTTCCGCTAGGATAGTGTTTTTCACTTGCCACATTCTCCTCGGTGGTAAAAGAGTGTGCGGGAAATGTAGAGGTGTGGATGAGAGTCACAGTATTGCCAGAAGCAATTTGAAATTGGCTGGGCAGAAGCATGACCTATTTTTTTGTCCGTCTTTTCTGATCCAGAAAATGTTTGCATTAACTCTCACTCCCAGCTGGAAGCACTACTTTATTATGACTCAGTGGATCAATATCCACTGGGAACCGTGAACGATGGTAGGTGGCCTGACAATCCTATGAAAGGCCTCATTGGTTTGAGTGGAAATGAGGTTGCTTTGTGAGACTTTCTTTTTATCAAAAGGACAGTTTAGAACTTTCCACTATGCATTACAAATAAAAATAAGATGGAGATAAACAGAGCGAAATGATGTGTTTTTTTCCTCTTCTGCCCACACTTCCCCACCTTTCACATCCTGACAGACTCAATCATGCTGCCTCCAAATAAGATGATTTTTATCTTGGTGAAGCCAGGGAAATATTTGCCTGCTCTTTCTAATACAGAATAATTAATGGTGTTTAATTTTAGAAGGCATTTATTTCTCAGTTAAGGAGATACAATAGCAAAATTACAAGTTTATAACCATAGGTTAAAATCAGATTAATAAATAAAAGTTTCTAGATTGGAAAAGTCACCCACCAATGGTTTGTTACATTTGCAACTATTTGTACTCTTTATTATTTTAGCACAATATCATATCCCCAAATCAAATATGTTGAAACTTTGTTTTATATGATGAGATAAAGAAATCACTTAAAACACATGCAATAATTGAGGATAATTTTTAAAAATCTAAATATATGTCAACCTATGGCAACATTAACGGTAATGTATCACAATTTTAACATAAGTCTCTTCAGAGCATGTTCTTTTCTCTATGTTTTCCGTAAAATTATAACCCTTGTGTGCTCCTCTGTTTGTACATAGACCAGGAGCCAGATGGAGCTGGCTGGGGTGCCTGGATGTTAGATGAAGTAATTCATTTGTGTAGCAGAATGGTCTGCAATCGAAAGCATTTCTAGAATTGAATGTTTGCACAGGAGAATATTGTACCTCCTGCTGGCTTCAGACACTAAATTCTGTTTGTATTCCACTCCACCTGCTATTGTAGAACATTATATCTGTTAAAGCCAGTAGATTATATGTGTGTATATATGTGTGTGTGTGTGTGTGTATATATATATACGTATATATATATACGTATATATATATATAACCTTTTTGCTTATTTTTGTCTCGTTTGTACCAAAAATCATTGTGATGCCCAAAGAATGTGGAGTGATTCTGCTCTAAAGTGCCAACATGACTGTATCAATGCTACACATATGGCAGAATATTTTTTGAATCAGATAGATGTACTGATTCTGGTTGACCACTTACATGCACGTGCAGATAGCATCATTTTTGACAACCCACATACAGTTTTATAAAATCATAAGTTATATAAAATGCATAATCAGCAGCTTTTGGGACATTAGGCATGCAAACAAAATACTCGTAAAGATACTATGGTACATTAATTTTTCAAATCTGAAATATTGGTTGCTCTGATTTCTCAGGCCACTTTGAAAGCTCTTAAGTCTGCAGGTTGTGTTAGTAGTTGAGGAATAACTTGGAAATACCACGTATTTTTCAGTATTGTCAAAACTTTATCAGCTGTGGGTATTGTCTTAAGGTGGGGGAGGTCCTATTTGTCTTCCAGCCCCGAGACTCTTTCCCGTATGTGCCCGCATATCAGATCGCCTCAAGCCCCCTAGCCTCTGCTGGGTAAAGAATCATCCTTTGGTTGTGTCAGTTTCTTCTGGGTAAATGCTCAGATCTTCTGATTTTCCTACTCTTTCCTCTGCTCTTTGCCAAAATGGTGATTGGCGTATGAAGAAGTCAGAGGATGCATGGCACAGTTGGATGGGGGGCTCCCCTGTGTATGATGGTTGTTGTGTTGGTACCCAGCACAAGATCATTGGTTAGAGCCTTATGTCCCAGGTCAGTGATATCTGCAGAGTGTGGTTGGGTTGGTCCCAACCCTAGATGTTTGTTGGCATGCATTGCCAGTTTTAGTGGCTGATCTCTTCCTTTGACCATTCTCTTGGCAAAGGCCATTACTCTTTATTGGCTGGGCACCATGGTGCTTCTTGTTGCTACTCAGATTCCCTGAAGTTGGCTGTGATCTTCTTTTCATTAATAGATGGAGCAGATGCGTAGTCTAATCTCTGGGTACTGTCACTACCATGAAGAATCCCTCTAAGTTAGCTTCCAGTCAACCTCATTCACTTCAGAGCATTGCTCTTTATCTCCTCCTAGACTCTGATGGTGGAATGGTTTCTGGGGAATATGATTCATTAGGCAGAAAAATGAAAAACACATTGTTCTATTAAAAAAAATCCCACAATTATCTCCTGTAAAAGAAAACTCACACTGGATTGAGTTAAACAGACCAGAAAGACTATTCAATACCATAGCAATGGGGCTTAAGACTGTTGCAGTAAGGGAGAGAGATCAAACTCAACTCTATTGAAACAAAAGGTGGGAGAGTTTTTAAGCCCCAGGCTGAGCTAGTGGAAAAGTACCAGAGAATGTTAAGGGGGGCGCTTGGTCAATGTGATTAGGCCATTTGCATTTGCTAATTGATGCTGTGGAAGTTAGACTCCTACCCTCCCACAGAGACTGGGAGATTGGGGCTCTGTCTTCCTTGATGATTACATTTCAAAGGGATGACTCTTAGGTCCTTGAGAAAGACATTGATGGGTTGTAAAACTGGAAGCAGGCTTGATGAAGATTTATGTCTCAAGGGGCCGAGAAATAATTTACAACTGCAAGTTTCCTAAATTAAATGCTCTAAGAGAAGGAAAGTCAGGGGCCTATAGTCAGGAAGAAACCTGTCTAAAGTTTAGTCAAGCTCTGGGGAACATTAAGGTCATCTTGGCCAGGAGCCTCACTAATAATTTTTCCCTTTGCCTGCAAAATCAAAATTTCCACAGTGAAATAACAGTTAAAAAGGAATAAATCATGGAATTAAATAAAGTATGTGTGTTCAAGACTGAATTCAACAAATATCTAAGCCTGGAGGTAAACATATCTCATAAATTGGGAACATGATACTATATTAATATGTATTTATGTAATATGTAATTAGCATTAGCAGTTTTACAAATTGGAAAAATATTAAATGATTTAATCAATCAAATGCTTGAGAATGGCTTTGCACCTTTTACCGTTTTGATATACTGTGCTCTAGTAATGCTGCCTTTTGCAATCATTATGTGGAAATAATGTCTGTTGGGTACAAGGGAGTGACTTCAGTTTGTTGACCCAGAAGGAGTGATATGAGGACATTTGGCTCATGACAGCTTATCATCTCCGTCTGGCTGGGAAAGATAAAAAAAAAAAAAGAAGGTACAGAAGCAAAAAATGATTTTTAAACCTCTGAGATGTTGTCAGTGTGCTCCTTCTGATGCATGATGTCATTTACTGGAATGACCTGCCTCACCATAATAGATCTAAATTGAAACTTTTAGAAAGTGTTGTCACGGGCTTGGAAAGCAAAACATGGGCAAGTCCTGGTTATCATCTGAATTTCTAGACATCATGTGCTAAAAGTCCTTTTTCCAAAACTACTGATTTGAATGAAATAAAACTTGCTGGCACAGAATTTGGTGTTTTTTAACTTTATTCTAGCTTCCAGAGGAAATTTGGCTGTCATGAAATTTGCAAACCAAATATACAAATCAAGATGCCTGAACAGAGAAAGGGTATAAATATTTACTTTTCAATCCACTGAATTATTAAAGATTTCAGAAGTGTTTGATCTGGCAATGCAAGAAGTAGGACTGAAAGTCCGTCTGCCAATTTGCCGTGAGGGAAAATTGATCCACAGCAAAGAACTGAAACCTCAGAGAACTGAGTGAGGTATTATTAATTTAGAACCTTTCTGGGGAAATGAAGTGAAAAGCATCTCTTTTTTATTGTATCAAAAATCTCAAAACAAAGCAATAAATACATCTAGGAAATGTAGTTTACAAGTGATTAAACTGTGTAACTCTGAGGCAGTTGGTAGTCAAGTGTGTGCGTGTGCATGTGTGCACGTGCGTCTCAGCCTAGTGCTTGAGCTTTCTCTTTGGGAACCTCATTGAAAAGACCATGCTGTAGAGAAAGGTGTCCTTTTACTTTATTAGTTGTTTTTTTCGTTAGCTTCTATTTTAGCCTCTGTTTTATTAGCTTTTATTTATTTTGTCTCCAGTTCCAGCTTTGCCACTAGTTTGGTATATGAATTTACACAGTCTGTTATACTCATGTGGCTACAGGTTTATTTCATTCCTTTATGTGGTAAATATTAAGCACCTACTGTGTGTCAAGCAGTGTGCTAGACATTTAGGATCTATCAGTGAACAAAACAAGCAAGGATTCCTGGCCTCACTGAGCTTACCGTCCAATAGAGCAAGATGAAAGATAAACAATACATGTAATAAATGAGAAAATCATATGCTGTGTATAAAGATGTCAATTTCTGTCAAAAAAATGAAAAAGTGGCTTAGGATAAGACAAATGGGAGCAGGATTGCTGGGTGGAAGGAATTTCAATAGGGAAGGTCAGGAGATGCAAGCCTTTATAAGAGGGGTCAGATTTGAGCAAAGACTTGAAGGTGGCGAAGATGTTAGTCCAGTGTATCTCAGAGAAGAACATTCTAGGCAGAAAGGATAACAGAGCTTGGGCGGGGAGATGGGAGAATGACTGGTGTTTGTTCAAATTGCCTCAAAGAGGCCATTGTTGATGGAGAGGAATGGGCTGGGAAGAAGAGGACAGGGGATCAGACATGAGGTGGGAGTGGTATAAGGACGCAGATCATACAAGACTCTGTAGGCCATATAGAAATGACTTTGTCTTTTACTCTGTGTAAAACTGAGAGTTATTGCAGTGTTTTGAGCACACGAGTGATATTTTCAACCTGTCGTGTAGAGAGTAGAGTCTCAGTGAGCAAAGGTAGAAGCGGGGAGACTTGATAGGTAGCTACTGCAAGAATGGAGGCTAGAGTGATGTTGCCTGAACCCACGGAGTACCAGTGAAGATGGAGAAATAGTCTGATTCTGGAAAGGGGAGAGCACCAACAGCATTTTCTGTTGGTTTGGTAGTACAGTGAGGGAGAAAGAGAGGAGTCAAGCATCACTCCATTTTTTTCTTTTTGTCCCAAGAAGCTGGAAGGATGGAATTGTCCTAAACTAGGTTGAGGAAGGGTGTGAGTAGAGCAGGATCTGGGGGAAGAACGGGAGTTTGGTTTGGGACATGCTAAAGCTTTCTAGTAGGGAGCTGAATATACGGGTCTGGAGTTAGGGGAGACGTGTGGGGCAGAGCTATAAATTAGGGAATTATTGGCACATAGATAATACTGTAATCCATGAGTCCTTCGCCCCGCCTCTTCTCTATCTACATTCACTCCTCGGTGTGATGCAGGGTGAAGGACTGAGCCCTGGAGCATCTCAACCTTCAGAGATGATACAAGATAAAAGGAAGAACCAGCAGTGGAGACTGAGAACGAGCAACCAATAAGCTAGGAAGAAAATTAAGAGCACGAGCTTTTGTGGAAGCTAAGTGGACCAAGTATGTCCAGCCACTGGGAGTCATCAAAGGTGTCAGATGTCACTGATAGGCCAAGTAACTGGAAGACTGTCTGATTTAGTAACATGGAGTTCTTTGGTGATCTTGACAAGAGCGGTTTCCATTGAGTGGTGCGGAGTGAAAATCTAATTGGAGTTGGCCCAAGAGAGAATGAGATAAGAAAAATTGGAAAGAGTGAGTCCGGATGTCTTATTTGAAGAATGTTAATATAAAAAGCAGAAAAAAGGGGCCAGCCTAGTGCACAGCGGTTAAGCTTGCACATTTTGCTTCGGCGGCCCCGGCTTCACCAGTTCAGATCCAGGGTGTAGACCTACGCACCACTTGGCAAGCCATGCTGTGGCAGGTATCCCACATATAAAGTAGAGGAAGATGGGCACGGGAGTTAGCTCAGGGCCAGTCTTCCTCAGCAAAAAGAGGAGGATTGGCAGCAGTTAGCTCAGGGCTAATCTTCCTCAAAAAAAAAAAAAAGATAAAAAGCAGAAAAAAAAAATAGAGTGGAGTCAAGAGCAGCGTTTTTTCTTTTAAAATAGAAGAAACAACAGCATGCTTGTACATTGATGGGAACGATTCACTGAAGAGAAAAAATAATGTGGCAGGAGAGAGAGGAGAATTGCTGAAGCAGTGGCTCTGCGTAGGTTCAGCACGCGCAGAAGGGGCTGACTAGTGGCTCCTGTAACGGGAAAGCACAGGGAAGCACTTGAGCACAGCTGGACCCACGGATGCTGACCACACCATCAGAGCTTGGTCTCGTTTCATCTCTCAACTCTGCTTCCCTCTGTGTTGATTTCACTCCGGCAGGCTTTCCACAACAATAGCTCCCACAGCTTGATGCCTGAAACCCCTCTTTTCAGCATCCACAGCAGAAAAGAGTCTTTTCTCCAATAGTCCCAACAAAGTCTTGATATTGCCCCACTAGCTTGGCTCAGGTGACCTGTCCATTCGTGTAACAATCACTGTGACCAGGGGAGGCAAAGCCAAGATTCAAGAGTGTACGTGAGAAAAGACCAGCAACGCACACTGCGTCAATAGTCATGTTTTCTTCTGGCGAAAAGACCTACACTGGTAAAAATACAAAGCTTTAAAGATTCCAAATCGTGGCCCTAGAACACTGCAGACCATTTAAGGGAGCCAAACAAATATCGGTGCTGTGTTCTTTTTGTTTCCTTACATTGATGTAATTTAATGTCAAGATCAAAATGATCCAGGCAAACTGAGATTCTTGGGGAAATCTAGATGAAATCACATGTGAAAAAAGGTAATTATCTTAGAGAGAAACTTTTCTATGACAATTTTAATTAAGTCAATTATTTTCTAGAAGTGTAGATGCCCTAATGGTGGGTGAGACTGTCGCTCAACTATGCTCACTTGTGTCTTGTGTCCTTGAACATCTGTGTCCTTCTACGCTTTAAATCTTGAGAAAGAAATATGACTCCTCCTTTCTGTGTAGTTCCAATCTTTACAAAGTCGACCAACTCTATAACTCATCACCTTCACTGATGACCACCGGGAATGGCAATCATGCCATTTTTAATATTAGTTGGAGATAGAAGTGATTCTTTTCTATATTTTAAGGCTTCAGTCAAGAGTATTTTTTCTTCAATTTTTCTTTTCACTTCCCTGAAATTTTAAGATGTGCCTCCATGACTAGAACTAAATGTTGGTGATATCTAGCAAGCAGGAGACGTAGCTCTTAAACATAATTCAGTGAGCCAGTTATTTTTATTTAAATAATGCCGAATAAATTATTTGGATATTTTCTTGAGATAAGATATACCACTACAGGGCATTGATAGTTGTAAAATTATTTTGGGGGTAAAGAATTGAAAAGAAGATGATTTTTAAAATGAGATCCTCACACGGATTAAAATTATTTTAAAAGTAAGTAATTTCTCAGTTACATTAAAATAATTTGAATAATCTTAGGAAAATTTAGTTTTTACAATATTGGGAAAATTTGCTTAGCTTCTGTAAATCTTTTTTTAAAAGTTTTATTTGAAAGGAAGAGATGTTAAAGCGTATTTCATCTCATTAGATAATTTAAATAATTAAGGTTGATATGGTACAGAAAATTTCTAATAGAGTACTTAGCATACAATAGGCGCTGGATAATTTTTTTTCTTGATGAGGAAGATTTGTACTGAGCTAACCTCTGTGTCCAATCTTCCTCTTTTTGCTTGAGGAAGATTGGCCCTGAGCTAACATCTGTGCCAGTCTTCCTCTATTTTGTATGTGGGATGCCACCACAGCATGGCTGGATGAGCAGTGTGTAGGTCCACACCCGAAATCGGAAACTGTGAACCCGGGGCCACCGAAGTGGAGCGTGTGAACTTAACCACTACGCCACCAGGAAGGACCCCCCCCCCCACTGGATAATTTTTAGTTTGCTTTTCTTTTTTGATGATTCACAGCAATATGTATTATAGAAGTAAGTTTCTCAGGAATCTCATGTTTAAATGTGATAGGCAACAGATATAAGAGATACTATGTTTTGTGGTCACTCAGTAACTAAACTTTCTCACGGCTCAGCTTTACTGACTGTAACTCCTGGTTTGGAGTCAGTAGCAATAATAGTTGTTTTATAATTTAAACAGTAACAATTACCACATAGTCACATGCTTGCTGTGTGTGAGAGAAATAAGTAGGCAATCAATATGCTTTTTAAATTTAATGCTTATAGCAGTATGACAACATTTAACTTAAAAGTCTCATCAATGGGGAGGAGTTTTGTTTTTAAATGTGAGTTTTCAGATGATGATATGAAGATTCAAGAAACGTTTCTGTTTAAAAAGATTTATGACACATTATTATGTCAAGTCTCAGTAACGAGGCCAAGGTAGGAGAAAAAGGAAGGTCGACTGGGAAAGGCAGACTGGGTATGGGGAAGAAAGTGAATGGGGGGACAAGACTCTTGTTTCTGTCTCGTGGGGTAAGTGTCTGTAACCATGGAAGAGATGGGGTTATAAAAAGATGGTCTTTGGTCTGTAGGTATTGGTCTACTGTGATGCTGAATAGAGCAGCATATTAAAAGCATCATTTTGGATGAATAATACTTGATCAGCAGCTGAAAGTTCTAGTTAATAAGTAAAATAAAAAATTCATTATATTTTATTTCATAGTGGTTCAGAGTTTACAATTTGCTGGAGTTAGCCATCATTTTCTCCATTAAAAAAGTAAATATGACAATAGTATGTCTCCAGAAGGCTAGGTGGTTTGGTGGTGGCCATAGGGTTGGTGTGGTCTAACCTCAGCGTCAGTTGCGTTTTCATTTCATGTCACTATTGTCCCTACCTGTCATCATAAGCCGGCACTCCCTAAGTGTGTTAATTCTGTATACCTCTCTGTGTCTATATCTATATATTTGCATTTTCTGCATCACTATTCAACATTCCTTTTAAAATTAGAGCAAGCGTAATGCTCCATCACACACTTAGACCACGTGCGTATGCAGAGCTGCACAGCTTAAAACCCTGTAGGCATCTCTGGATTCCCTGTGGCCGACTTATCCTGCTGAATTTACTTGGTAAAGCCTAGGAGCATCTGAATTTCCATTACTTTATTGGTGTACCCGTTAATGATATAGCTTAATTTGCATATCAGTAGTACCTTTTCACCACAGGTGAGAAATTGAAACGTTCAAGGTCAATTAACTGCGAATGTTTCAAGTTGGTTGGTGCAGCTGTAACGGTGAGTGATGCTGGCTAGGGGGAGCGGTCAGGGAGAGGTTCCTCTTTCTCCTGATGAGAATTGATGATCCAATTTTAACTTGCTAGAATCACGCTGATTCTTTTTTCCTCACTGGGCTTCTCTCATGTGTTCACTTCTTAAATACTGGTCTATGAAGGAGTGTCAAAATGCCAGAGAAATATTATGAAATTCCATATTAAATATATCCTCATTACCTACTTTAGACCGTTAAAATTAACTAGAAAGAGCAAGAAGCAAAATAACCAGCATTTTCTCAGAGGTATAAGCTGATATAGATAAAATTTCAAACGTGGAAATGTCAGGTCAAGATGATGGCCTGCTGGGGCACTTCATTCACTCTTTTCCAACTTTTCTATGTAAAAAAAGTTATAAAAATACAGAGAGATAAGCAGTTGCAGCCCTAAGAGGATCAAGGGTGCTTGGTTAGGATCAGGCCCCAGAAGTCTCTCAACTTCCAAACTTTTGATAGACCCTGAGGCAGAATAGTAAGATTATATAGAACAGTGGAAGGAAATATTTACCCACTCACCACTCCTATCATGCACCCATCAACCCTAAACTGCCTGGAGTCAGGTACCAGACAACTAGGGACAGCCCCTATGCCCTGGAGGCCCTTCAAACTAGCCAATCCACCTGGAGCCCACAAAACCTCGCTAACCCCACCCCACTTACAGTACATAAGCTGCCCCTGTAACTTCACCTTGTCACCTTTCCCACGGGTGCATCTCCCTGGATGGCTCTGCCTGGCAGCCTTCTCTTTTTTGGAACTGTAAGTAACAAAAGGCTCTGCCTTTCATTTATCAGAGTGTCATTGTGTTGTGTCTGCTGTCAAAAAGAATTTTTAAATCTTGTAAAACAGTTGTTAACACAGATGTGTCCTTGTAGGTTTCACAGTGGCATGTGCCTCACCATATTAGCAAACATTTATTGAGCATCTCTTTGCACTAGAGCCTGTACTTGGGGTTTTATGAAGCAGGGCACAGATGTTAAGAATAATGCTTGAAGAAAAATGGTGTGTAAATGAATGGTAATTTCTATCTAAAGTCAGACCTTATCAGGGCCTCAAGGCGGATGGCAAAAGAATAGGAGAAAGAAAACATGTATGAATATTCTTATTTGGGGTGTTATGTAATAGATGTTGCATTTTAATAGTATTGAATATTAGATGATTATGGCTTCAAGAATGTGTCAAACCCTATTTCATGATGTTTACAGTAGTTGTATTTTACTTACACAGTCAGCAATGTCAGCATTACTTAAATAAATTCCCCAAATAAAGTAGTATTATATTAAACTGGAAGAATGAAACATCTTAACAAGACACACAGCAGTCACATTTGTAATTTTCTGGTGTGTGTGAAACAAGACAAACAGGGTAAATTCTGCGCCACCCATACTTCCTTGAATATAGAACAAGCTTCTGTTTGTCACTTCTGAGTGCTCAAGCATGACTTACTCTCTGATCTTCTGTGTGATTTTCCCCTCCCCCATCCTCTCACCCACCACCATCCTTTCCCTCCCCAGATAGGATAGCACCGGTGGTGTGTTGGTAAACTGGCTGGGGTGGGGGCGGGTGTTGACTTGTAGAGATTGCCAATCTCTGTGGTTTAAATACTCCCATGATGGCCACTTGCAAAGATGGCTATGTTTAACAATCAGCTTGCAAAATTCCTGAAAATTTAAGCTCTCTCACACATTGTTGTAAGTGAGCTCCAAGCTCCCTCTGGATAGAACTCTCCATCATTTATTGTGTTATTGTTCCCTGCATGTGCCTCACCGTTGAAGTTTTTCATGTTGTGTTTCAAACTTGCTTTTCCATGTCTGTTCCTCCTACAAGGCTGTAATAACAGAGAGGGTAGGGACTATTCCTTGACTGTTTTCGTCTTCTCAGGCTCAAGGCTGTTCTTCTTTCTCTGGGGAGTCTACATGATTAGGCATCAGAGGGAGTTTTCTAGTTCCAGCGTAGTGTGAACAATGATTGAAGGCTGATCATTACCCAGTCATGCATGGGGGCAGGAAACATGCTATTTCCAAGTGTTGACATGAGTGTCCCCCTGTCGAATTGAGCTCTTTCAACATTCAACGAGACCCTGGTTCTCCTCAGTGTCACAGGTTATAACACCTAGAAATGAACATAATTAACATAGGCTCAATCCATTTACACTAAATTCTTGATTTTTCTACAAGGTGGTAGTTTCATATTCTGGAAATTTGACTTGCTAAAGTTCCATAGAGGAGGAATACAATCTTACTGGCGTTTGTAATCCACTAACAGATTTTTAACTAATTCTTTGCCAATTTTCTCCTTTTCTGTTTTCACGAAAGGAGCTGGTGGCTGGTCTCCGCTTGTCTCAAACAAATACCAGTGGTTGCAGATTGACCTTGGAGAGAGAATGGAGATCACCGCGGTGGCCACCCAAGGGGGATATGGGAGCTCCAACTGGGTGACCAGCTACCTCCTGATGTTCAGTGACAGTGGCAGGAACTGGAAACAATATCGACAAGAGGACAGCATCTGGGTATGTTTCTTTAACAGAATACGTAGTCTCTCTGGGAAAGAAATATAATCATGTCTGCGTGTTGTTAATGACTCTCTTAAACTAAGTTGAGAAATAGAATCTTCAGAATTTTCAAGAGAAGATACATTAATGTGCAGTTTTGAATACATTTCATGGTACACATGAAAATCCTAAAGGTAAATTTATTTCACGGAGTCCTCAGAAACTGAAAAAAAAAACCTTATTCGTTCACTAAGTAGTGTGGGAGTCTAAGAAATAAACAAAACCTGTATAAAAAATTTTGTTTTGTTCAATAACATAGTAATTCTGCATGGTCTTTATTTAAGATCAGTCAAAAGAATTTATTTCTCGTATTTCCTCTGATGACTCCGAGATTTCTGAAGATCTCCCTCCTTCTCTAGTGTATGGAGGTTTTTGTGTATAGTATTTGGAGCATTTATGTATATGATGTATGTACACACATACATACATGTATGTGATTTGTATATAAACTACTCTCTAGTCTTTTAAAAATCTGTAATTATGTAAAATGCTGTGTGTTGTGCACAGGGGTACAGCCCCTAAAGAGAGAGACTGACAAGGAGGCAGGCTGTGTAAAGTGGCTGGTGTTTGTAGTTAACTGACTGTGTATAAACGCCTGATGGGAGAAGGAAGCTGAAGGAAGCTAAAGGAAGTTGGCTTGGTGGTGAAAAAATCACTTCTTTGTTAATGTAAGGAAGTATTGGTTAGGATCTTATGTGGGCCAGGGACAAGATGCTGCAATCAAAGAACTATTTTTTTTTTTTTTTTTAATTTTCCTTTGGCTGAGCTGCTGGAACTGGCGAAAATGAGTAACTCAATGAAGCATCATTCTTAGCACGTAAATCATTTGGAAGCCTCTTTGGGCACATAATGATAATTTTCTTTGATCGGTCAATTGTCTGTCTTCTGAAACTTCCTGGAACCCTGTTGTACATGATAGACTCATTGAAGAAATGGGCTGTGATGGCCTCACCTTTGTATCTCTAAAGCACTTCGGGGCCGTTCGGTGCGTGTTTATGGAGGTAAATTGAATTGAGAAGAAGTGGCCCTGCTTTTTCCTCTAGTGAGAATGACATTTGGGCTGGAAGAAGTTGCCTATAAGCATTTTCTAAGAAAAGTTGCCTTAAAATCCAAAGCAAGTTGAAGCTGTGTCTAAGAGCAAGAAAAACTAGATATTACGGTTGAATTAACTCCATGAAAACCATTCAAACTGGAGATAAAATAAGCAGTAATTATGAACCAATAACAATGAAAGCTTAACGAGGTGTTTATTTTAACAGAGTGTTTGGATTTTCCTTTATTCTTTTTCTAAATAAGCATTGGATTTTAAACTGGATAAGTAGGGGCTAATTCATGCTAATATTTAGCAGTGTTAAGTAAAATGTATGCTTTTGACATTTTTTAAAACGATAGATCAACCACGAAAATTAGTTGTTTTTCCATTAATCAAGCTTGGGGAAAGCCAACTCTGGACAGTGCCATTTGGCTTTTTTGCTTACTCCTGTTAAAGGTGAAGTGCTCAGGGTGAAACAGTGGCGTGGATGACGCCTTTAAGCCAAGCCATTTGATGTAAAGGCAAATGGCACCTAGCACAATTATTTGTCAAGGTAATATTATTTTTTAGGCTATGCTATAATTTGTTGGTTTAGTCACTGTCTTCCCCTCTTGAGTGTGAGCACCCTGAAGACAGAGACTATATCTTCCAACCTTTTGTCTTAGCATTCCAAAATCGTAACAGTACTTGGTATGCTGTGGGAAATACTAAATGTTTCTTGAGTGAATGAATGAGAGAATGAATGAATAAAAGAAATGCACTTTCTTGTAGGATAATTTTATGACCACAATAACTAAAAGTGACTCCCTGCTCCTCCACGAGTTTTTCCTTTTAACGTATTTATTTTGTACCAGTTTAATATAGAGTTAGGATGGTGCATTTCTCTCTCCCTTATAAATTTTGAACTTTTTTATGGAAGAGAGTTTCTCTTTCTCATCTTTGCATTTCTGGCATTCAGCATCAAGTGTGGCACCTGACATTTGTTGAGTGAATTAGTGAAAAAAATCAATCTGTGAATGAATAGATCTGAATATATTGATCTCCTAATCTGTGCCTAACTTCCTACAAAATCCTGGGAGGCGTTAAAAGAGCTCATGTTAATGCCATTGAAAAATCAAGTGCATCAGAACAAACCGAAGAATGATTCAGAGGAGCACACAGATGTTAGATACAGACTCCTAAAGTTTGGGAATTGTTGGAAAAGGGAGATCACTGTAGACTAAATTTGTCGAAAAGCGGGGCTTACATGGCTCTTGAAAAAAGCGTTATAACTTAGACTATGGAATGACTAAGGAAGTGACTCTATGAAGCTGGAGAAGTGTGAAGCTTGGGCCCTGGAGCTATCCAGAGATATGGTTTCCCATGTGATAACCAGTGAGATTACTGGTCAGAATGGACTATCAAGTTTGGAAAGGACTGGATAATAATTTTGGATATGGTAAAGAAAGTTGGTAGATAACTTTGCATGTCAAGATGAAGATTAAGACTGGGTGCAACAGGTACCTTGACCACACATGAAATAGGTAAGGCGAGGCTGTGGGTAAAACACCCCAAATCCTCAAACCTCGGTGATTGATGCATACACACACATATACTCATGCTACCTGTTCATCCCAGGCAGGCTGCAAGGTTCTCTTCTATCCCACAGCTCCTCAGCTCCCACTCTGAGGGAGGCTCCCTCTCTGTGAATCTGCACTTGCCAGTGCGGGCAGAATGAAACGTGGTGACTTGTGCCCTGAATCTTGACATTTTCACCTGGAATAACACGGATCACTTCATTTTGGATTTTTTTAGCCAAAGAACAATTTTTAACTGATGTTCATAGTAAGGAATCTAACTCTTTGCTGCATTTTACAAATATGTATTTCTTAACTTCTTTTTCTTTTTTAGGTAATTTTTGCCCAGTTCTTCTAGATATTATGGGACGTATACAAATTATACAAAACATGCCAATTTTCTTTAAGAGCTTCACAGTCTGCTGCAGGTGATACAAATAAATCTATGAAAGAGAGTTAGGAAATGCTTAAGGCATTGTGTAAGTCTGTGATGGAAAGAGGAAGAAAAGACAATTGTTATAAGTTTAGAAACAAAATAAAACCCATCAACATGAATTGAAATGCTGCAGGAAAATTCCTCATACTCCCCTCATTTGATCCCACTTTAAGTGCTAGAGAGAACAATGACTTCTGTATACCTGAAAAAATTAATAAAATGCCCCCCTCCTTTTTACAAATAATCTTTAAAAAAGAAAGACAAAATGTTTTATTATGATCTCTACAGGTCATGTACATATTTAATAGAATGGTAAACTTAACAGGTATATGAGATTAAAAAAAATTACACATTAAAACATTTCTTTAGAGTCAAATTTTTAGTCCAGTGCTCATAAATGTAATTTATACAAAGTACTCTACTAGATGGCCTATAAATATTTTACAAAAAACTAGAAAATGCAAGCTACTAAAATTTTCCCTTCAAATCGAAGACAAAATAAAATCCCTTAACATCTGTGATTAAAAGACTTTTCAGCCAGTTTATTGTAAGTGATTGAAAAAGTAAATGTAAGGTATAATTTTCACTCATTTAAGAACAATTGCTGAAACTTCATGAAACTAACATCTTAGAAATTATTTTAAGTAGTTCAACATGTGCGGGAACTTTACAGTCAAATTATCCAAATTCTCTCTGATACATGCCCAAGGTTCTTTTATAATGCAGACTACAAGGGCGGGGATTGAGATGGCGCCAATTTTACGAATTATTTAAGTAAATGTGATTGTTATGCACAGGAATTGTTGACATTTTATGGATTTCAATTGTACTTGATTTTTCAAACAAAAAATACCTGTAGCATATTTCTAAAGTTAGTATAACTTTGTTTTTGTTTTTTAATTAGAAGTGTCTAATGTTGTGGTTGGGTTTGGCTGATGAAGGTCAGAGAGCCCCTGTGACATAGTATAGTCAATTAGATAGAAGTATCACCTGTCACAAAATATTCATGCCATTATTATCACTGTGACTGATTGAGTTGTCAGCTCTATAAGCCATACAGGGCAGAAACACTGCCTGCAAAGATTTTAGCATGTATTTTCCTTTAGTCAAATAAATAAGTGACTGGGGGAGTTGAGTTGAAACCCCAGGAGGCAGAAATACAAGTGGGAGGCGTACTGTGACCCTGGTGGACTGCCCGCCTTGCGAGGCGCATCTCTCCCAGCCCTATGTGGAGCCCTATTCTGGTGCCCTAAGTCTACAGAAATCATCTGTGGTGATATAAAGTACAACAGCACTAATGCCGTGTATGTCAACATGTCAACTCAACAAGCTTAATACATTGCAATACTTGCCTCAGTGCTTGGGCAAATGCCTAGAGAAAGCCTTAAGCTGCTTCTGCCCTTCAACACTGACTCTACTCGAATACCAAAAAAGACATTTTTATTGGAAGTCTACATTAGCAGTCTGTATCCTTAGGGAATCTCTTGTTTATATTTCTATTTAACTGTGAGTTCTCCACCCTTTTGAAAGTGAGTAACCTATAGCGCATGGGAAAAGGTGGCTGCATTTGGGTTTTTAATGTGGCGTCAATCATGAATCAGAACGTGAGTTTGCTAGGCGCCTTCTCTATCAAGTCGTTTGGCTTATTGTACCTTGTTGCATCTGTGCCCATTCTATAGCATGTTATGTCAGTCCTTCCTCATAGCCTTCTTTGGACACACATATTGAAACCTTATAACAATATGTAATGTACAAAAAATATATGAACTCCCGTGAACTGTAGTTACACATATACAGTGATATAAGATAAATGATGATAAATGGTAATGTTGCTTCATGTTCTTCAAATTCATCTGTCTCTAAGTGAGCACAAGAAAAATCATTTGAAGAGAGTGATTAGAGTTAGCAGGAGATTTGATTTGGTGCCCTCTTCAGAGTGCTCCCTCACATTCAAGATCATTCTCAAATCATCAACCAGAGAATAACGTGTTTTAAAAACACTTTACAACTTGTATCTCACATTCTACCCAGTGACAGTTCAGTGACAACAACATCACCCCCTTTTCTCCATTCCCTCTTGTCATTGCTGTGACATGATGTTGGAGATGGCTACTTCTGGCTTTTCTTACTCCTCAGTCCCAGGAGGTCACATATGAAGTTCTTCTCTCTTGGAAGAAATTCTGTCATTTTGAAATGTTTCTCTATTGTCCTTTAAGACCTGGACAACTGGTCTTCTAGAAAACGAATGCATTAAGCTCTCTGCCCTAATTTTACATTTTTAATTTCCAGACTTCTGAAGCGTATTTTAATCAGAGAAGAAGATAGAAAAATACATAAAGCTAGAAAGGTGGAGATAAGATTTGGTATTGATACAATATATCCCTTAAAAATCTAAGAGAATTATCTTACTGTCTTTTAAAAAGATAATTCAGTAAGGTGCCTAACAGTAAAATTAATTTTAAAATCAGCAATTTATCTTCCTATGTATAAATAACTAGGTATACAATATAAAAGGAATACATACGCTAGTTAAAATAGAACCAAAAATCAATAAATATCAAGGAAAAAGCTTAAAAGAAAATGTACACAATATATGAAAATAATGTTTAAAATGTTACTAAAGGACATAAAAGGAGACTTGATTAAATGCATTGATATATATATTTTGAAATAGAAAACAAGATTATAAAGCTACTTATTCTACCTAAAATAACCCATACAAATGAAATCATTCTGAATTTCGTACATAAAAAGTATGTATGAAGAAATAGATGTTAGTTAGCAAAAATAATGGTAGTAAGGAGAATCTACATTAGGAATATTTTATAAATCTGTGTTGATTAAAACACATTGATAGTGGCATGTTAAAACATAGTGGAAGAACACAATAGAACATCCGTTACTAAGTCCAAATACATTTAGGGATTTGCCTAAGGTAGTTGTAGCATTGAAAATATGTGAGGAAGTGTAAATTAGTCAATATGGAACTTGGTAAGCTATACCTTCTAGAAAAATAAATAGTATTTTTCTATCAAAATAGATTCCAGATGAACTGAATATTTAAAAACAGTACAGACACAGAAAGAAAGTATTGAAAGAAAAAGTAGGACAATGTATAGATACACATATAATATTGGAAGGGGCGTATCTTTTAAGCAAGAGAAGCAAACTCAGATGCCATAGGGGAAAAGATGAAAAATTAGGTAATATTCGGAAGCTACATGAAAAATGGCATAAACAATATTAAAAGAAACAGTCTAAATTAGAAAATGCTCTTAGCCTATGTGATGGCGATGAGGTGTACCTGCATCTCATCAGTCCCAGGTTAGCCACTGATCACTGGTTATGTTTGTGGTTCCCTAATTTTACTGCACATTTGAATTCTGATGCCCAGACAGCATCCATGCCAATTAAATAATATTTGGGGATGGGAACCAGGGTATTGTGATTTTGAAAAATACTACCAATTTGCTGCAAAGTGTGGGCACCGTTGGATGACTCAATAAACAAACTTGACAACCAAGTACAGATGCTTAGTTCAGTGCAAAACATACTCAGCAGGGTGCCGATTCATCCTAGATCCAGTATACTCTTGAACGTTCCTTGAGTATATGTTGCGAGAAGGATTTGGCTAATGATCAAGGCTAAGTAAAAAAAAGCTGTAAACCAGATGTTAACCCTGTCCTTCCAATGAGAAAGACTCAATTTTCTTAATATTTAAAGCAATGCTGTTCACTATGGCAGCCACTGGCTCTATAGGGCTGTTTCAATTTAAAATTCAATTAATTAAAATGAAATAAAATTAAAAATAAAGTTTCTCAGTCATATAGCCACATTTTCAGTGCTCAATAGCTGTCTTAAGCCAGTGGTTACTGTATCAGTGCAGTTATAGAACATATTCATCATCCCAGAAAATCCTGTTAGCACAGATACAAACATTCTTTAAAATGAATAAAAAATAAAGCTTTATTTTTTTTTAAAAGGAGGCAAAATAGAAACGCGTTTCATAGAAAGGAAAACATAATATCTAAATATGTAAAAGTGTGCTCAACCTCATTCAATGTTGAAGAAATGCAAATTAAAACAGCTACCAGGTAACACTTCCTAAAAGATGGAAACAAATGAGAATCTTGGAGCCAGTGTTATTTATGACGTTCTTTTTTTTTTTTTTTTTTTTAAGATTGGCACCTGCACTAACATCTGTTGCCAATCTTTTGTTGTTGTTGTTTTTCTTCTCCTCCCCAAAGCCCCCAGGACATAGTTGTATATTCTAGTTGTGAGTGCCTCTAGTTGTGCTATGTGGGACGCCACCTCAGCATGGCCTGACGAGCGGTGCCATGTCCACCCCCAGAATCCGACCCAGCGAAACCCTGGGCCACCGAAGCAGAGCATGTGAACTTAACCACTCAGCCACCGGGCCGGCCCCTATGATGTTATTTTCTAAACTGTGGTGTATAACAAAATAATATCTTCTTTAATTTTAATAGTTATACATTTAACGTAATGTAATGACTTAAAAAATTTTTTTTTAATTGCTACATCAAACTCATGGTATTATGAATACTACTATTTAATATAAGAATAAGCTAAAAATGAATTTTAAAGAAAAGCATTTAAAAAACAAGAAGAATGCACACCTATTAAAAACTTAGTACACGCCAGGCGCTATTCTACATGTGTTATATGTATTTATTCAATTAATCTTCAAAACCCAGTGAGTTACATACTGTGATAATGCTCAGTTTGTATTTAAGAACATGGAGGGATGGTGAGGTTATTTTCCCAAGGCCACATATTTCCAAGGCAAGGTTTTGATCCCCAGGAATCCGGCTTTAGTATCCCCTATGCTATATGTTCAAATATCACGTGTTATGAAAGCAACACTTTGAAGGAGAACTCAAATGACTCAAGACACGGAAAACATTGCCATGGGGCATGGGGCAAAAGGGTCTCTCAAATTCTGCCGTTGGGAGAATAAAGAGGTACAAACTCTTGAGAAGGTAACGAATGTTTTTAGTGTATTGAAGGAAGGGAGATTTATCCTGTGAATTCGCTTGCGCTGTGCAAAAGAAACATATGCAAGGATATTCATTGCAACATTGTCTATAATAGCAAAATAATATTGATCCAGTCCACCAGCAGTAGATCATTTGCTTCAGGAAATTATGGTACCTCCACACAATGGAATAATTTATGCCCACCAAAAACGGATGATGTAAGAATATACTGGCTACTTCTGGAGCGAATTCCAAAACTAATGTACAATTTTGAAGTGAGCTGTCATTTGAGACTTAAAAAAGAATCTTAAGGAGTGAAGAGGAAGAGATGGGGGCAATGGATAGAATATATATTTATTAAAAGCACTGGTAAAGAATAGATTTATATGAGGTTTCAAATGGGATAAAGCAGTCTGCAAGTGAAAGAAACAAAGCGTAACAGCGGAGAACGGATAGGAAATAATCCAATTATCAAATTTTTGAGAAAAATAGATAATGGATATTTCCTACTTGTTATATGACATACTGTAACATTTATTGATAGTATAAAGCCTATGGGAGCCATCAATATGAAGCATCGTATGTTATTTTTTAATATTTATTTTAGTAGTAGTTTAAAATATATATTTACATTTATGTAATGGTTGGTGGCACTTATACGGGCAGCACGTCATCAAATCTTTGATCATATTATGACAGAATAGAAAAACACCTTAGTTCTGATGCTAAATTGGTCTCTGAGTCAGTGCCCAGTTAGAAAAACAGAAATTATTTCCGGCATCTGAAACCTCGAAGTCATCCTAGGAAATTGGGTACAGGTGATGGAAAAGGTGATTAGCCAACGGTGAGGCGGTGAGGCAACTCAGAGCTTAGCAATACCTGGAAGATACTATTATTCTAACAGCTGGAGGAGTAACGAGAAGGTGGTATTTCCAGAGCTTAGAGGCTGACATTGCCCAGTTAGTGCTAGAATCATGGCGGGAGCTGCTCAATAGAGGATTATGGAAGCAAGCGGTGTCCATTGGGAGGAGGAGCCCTGTAAAAAACTCAGCCACTACTGAGAAGCCACCTAAGGCAGAGCAAGAGTGGGGAGGAATATGCTGGCTCCTCTCTTCCTTTCACTTACCAATCTCTCTCTAGTGTCAGGTGGAAGCTTGCTAATACAGGAGCGTAGGATTTTCAGGCTACATCATTCAACCCTCCTGTGTCTCAGAACAGAGCAGGGAAACAGTGGTAACGTGGTTCCGAGTGAAGCAAACAAATGACCAGTAGAAACCTAAGAAGGGATGTTACTAAGCACAGCTCATCTCTTGGAGCTTCTCTTTCTTCACTTCCAGAATGAGGGTGCAGGTAGAATCCAGGTACTTACTGAGTGATCTCTCCTTTCCTTTCAGTTGTAAAATTGCACGCTCCCCTGTCAACCCAGAAAGAAAGTAGATCAGTAATATTTTGATAGTGAAGAAATTGAGATTTAAGATAGTAAGTTTCCACCTAAGTTCATGTTAACATAGTGCCGTGTTTATAAAGTTTTACATTTAGCTCTCTTCCCTCCTGCTAATATTCATGAGTATGCAAAGCTAGCAGAGAACAGTATTTCAACATAGCAAAAGAAGGGAATCCGTGGTGAAGATTACATCATTGGTTTAGGGTCATTTTTCACACATAATCTGCTCTAAAGCAGTAGAATGATGCTATCTTTAATAAATTATGGATTCAATTTTTTCTGGTTTCTCGGAATATGTATAGTAGTTCAAAGTATAGATTTGCTTTCTATGTGAGAAAGATGGCATGGCTCTGTTCCTCATCATTTTACAGGTGAGTGCCACGGCTCACTGCAGAGGACCAGGTAGAAGAGTGTATATGTGGATTAATACACATCTATTGTTGTTTCTTGGATGGAGCTGTTACACGCGTTTGGTGTGCAAAAAACATCATGCTCCCATATTTCATTGAAATGTTTTGCTTGGCTGGCAGAGCTGATGGCTCTGTCCCTCTCTAAACCTGGCGCATTTCATTGGCGGCTTCCCTGTTTACCACAGCCCCAGTCTCAGATGCTGAATGAATGCTCATAGGATGTCCACCAAGGTTTCTTGTACTTTCACACTTCTCTTCTGGGGCATGCTCTTCGTTTATCTGACGCATGCTTGCCAAATATACTTCAAGTCATCTTTCCAACTCAGGGCCTTCCAACCATTTACTTTCTAGTCCCCTCTGCCCATCACTTTTCCAGTATTCACTAACTCATCTCTGGGGTCTTATTTCCAATGACATCTGCAATAGTGTTATTTCCAGGGAGTCTTTCTGGATTACTTTGCATGGTTCGTATAACCTTAATTGACTGAATTTCAAACTCCTTCATATACTTTTCATTCTCTTTCACTCTATGTGTATGTTTTCCTTTATTCCAAATTATACACTTGACAAATAAATACCCTACTGCTACTGGTTAAAACACATACTATGTACACCGTCTTTCTTAAAAAGTATGAGCATTTCTTAATTAAGGCTATGAATTCCTAGGAGAGGAGAACACTGTGCTCTTTTGCTAATGTGGTTTAGAATAGATATCAATAATACCATAACAGTAAAAGGAGGCTGTTTTGCGATTACTTACTTCAAATCCAAAATACAGTAATCTGGTGATATGTTTGCAGGTTTATGATGCAGAGGTCGGTGTATGTACTGAGATGAGGGCATCCGTCTGATATTTTGTATACATGTGTAAAAAAACCTCTTAGTCATAAGAACCAGGACTCTAACCATATGGCTTTATCTATCCGTATTTCCATTTGCCTTTAGGAGTCATACTTCTAAGTTGGCATTGTCTACAATTTTCTCTTTATGTTTTCTGCATTCACTCCCTTTAGAAATGTTCACAAAGAATAACTGTTTGGTTGATTTGGAAGAGCTATGCTCTAGAAAGATCCAAGTGTTAGGGCATTTGTCCAAAAGTAGCCGTCAATATGAAAGGAGGAAAACAGGAAGCAAAAATACTAGGAAATATTCTCCATAGCTGTGTCTATGAATCAGAAAGATGCAGTTCCAAAGAAATCATATTTGGATTGTGTTGTGCAGATGAAAATTTTTTTTGGCTTTGAACTCTTATCTTCCATTCTGTATTTCTTATTGTTATTATTAATCTCTCATCCTGAAAGGTTGTCTTCCTTTTGGAGCCTTGAACATTTTAAGTACTTAATAGTAGGTTTTTTTTTTTTTTTGGTGAAGAAGATTGGCCCTGAGCTAACATCTGTTGTCAATCTTCCTTTTTTCGCTCAAGGGAGATTATTGCTGAGCTAACATCTGTGCCAGTCTTCCTGTATTTTGTATGTGGGACACTGCCACAGCATAGCTTGATGAGTGGTGTATAGGTCTGTGCCTGGGATCCAAACCCATGAACCATGGGCTGCTGAAGCAGAGCGCGTAAACTTAACCACTATGCCACTGGGCCGGCCTCAATAATAGGGTTCTTTTTCAATAAGAGAGAGAGAAGAGAAAAATTGCTGGAGCAGTGAAAAGAGATCCTCAGGGAGCAATGGCTTTATTACAATATGTCAGAGTCATCATGAGTTGAGGGTGGGCTGGGGAATATCAGTTTCAGGAAAAAACTTGTGTTTATTTTAGTAAGTTTGTGGAAAGTTGCATAAAATTGTCCCAAGAGCTACAAAGCTATTATGGTAAGAGCGGCTCCATGTGTACACTCTGAAATAAAAAAGGTAAAAAAAACGAATTTCAATATGTCACTTTGGGAATAGGTTTTCGATCTTTAGATTAGAATAAATACATGAATTAATTAAGCTCGTAGTGATATTTATGCTCTCTTTAAAGATGATAGGTAAATACTGACACTTCTCTAAATTAGAAAGAAGTTGGTCTGTGCAGTCTCCTTTTTTTCAGTAAAATCAAACCCTTTGGATACATATGCACATAAACATTGAATTTCCATATGGGCTGCTCTTTCTTAGTTTGTACTTTTAACTTCTTAGCCTTTGAGTACTTAATCCATCTGAGCTGAATAACGTATACACTTGATAATAGCACAAGTTTTTGAAAAGGAATTTTCACCAGCAAGGAAGTGCATTTTGTGTGATTAGAACAAGCGTATATTCATGAAATATATTCCTTCTATCTCGCTCTACTTTGAACTTTGTATAGGGCATCGCATTGGAGTCTTTTGCCATGGAAATCCGTATGTTTTTCATGTTGAACCACACGATAGAATCTTTCTCTTACCTCTGCTCTAGCGAAAGTCCCTATGAATCATCCTCTCCTCTTCTCCATTGAAACTTACCCTCCCAAGGCTCCTGGATTGGGAACAGAGTCAACATGACTGGATCTGATCATCTGGGCAAGGGTAGCAAACACCGTCAGCACTGCCTCAATTTCTGTATGCATGCTTGCTTACAGTGGCTTTCTGGAAATAATGGTCCTGTTTCTCTTTTCTGAGCCTAGAGTGACTTGAATAGTTGAAATGTCCAATCAAGTCCATTTTAAAGTACCAGAGCTATAGCATGCAAAAGGAGGGCGAGATGGGAGGCTATGGGTGTCAGTTAAAGATGCCATCTCTGCTCTCAGATTGCATGCCTTCAGATGCAGGCTCCAACTCATACAAGCTTTTACCTTGGGCACGTTGCTTTTACCTCCTCTGTAGAATGAGCATAGCAATAATATACCCTGAAAGAAGTGTGCAAAAATTAAATACATAAGAAGATGAGAAGGAGGAGGAGGAGTTGGGGGAGGGGAGAGAGAGAGAGGAAGGGAGGAAGGAAGAGAAGGAGGGAGAAAAGAAGGAAGGAAGAAAGGAAGGAAACTTTGCAAAATGAAATGAAAAAAAAAAGCCTTATGCAAAATTCACAAGAGATCTCAAGTTATCAGCAATTCAACTAAAAGGTGAGAGTAAATGCCTGGCTGAATGCAGTAGTTTTTGGAAAGGAAACATGATAAGGAGGAGGGGAGAGGAAATGGCAAATATTGTTCCTAGTAGTTGGCTGTGTAGAGGAGGGGAATGGAATGGCAATCAAGAGACGGGGATGAGTGATGCATAGACAAATAGAGAATTTGTTAGTGGAGAGACTTGAGTGTGATTATAGCTTGAGTGGTGAAGCCCATGGAGGTCAACGAGTTGAACATGAAGATGATTCCAGAGGGTGGTTGATGGAGCAAGGGGATCCAGATCACAATTGGCTTGGAAGAGAGACATATATTCTTAGGAAAGAAGAAGAAAAAAGTAAAGATGAGCTTGAACTTCAGTCTGTAGAAAGGACCATCGATGTGCAGAAAGGTCCTGTATTTACTGAGAACAAAGAGGGAGAAGTGAGAATGGTGCCGTCTAGGGAAGGAATCCCCACATGGCACTGAGAAGCCAGCGTGGGCTGGAGACCACAAATGGGGCATGTGTACGTGCTGTCATTTGGTTTTCTGCCACTGAGGGCAGCTGCCCATGTGCAGGAGCAGTGGAGATAGATTCTTAGTTTGATGCAGGATTGGAACTATAGGGATACTGTGGTGGGAGGACACTGGGACAAGGAGACATATGGGCTGACAAAAGTGTGGAGGAAGGAAAGTATCATAGAATTAGCACCGTGTACGGGAGGAAGTGAAGTCAAGGGAGGTGGATGGAAGACTGTATTTGTCAAGGTTCTCCAGAGAAATGGAACAACAGGATGTATGGAGATTTATTTTAAAGAATTGGCTCATGTGACTGTGGTGGTTTGGCAAGTCCAAAATCTGCAAGGTAGGCTGGCAGGCTGGAGGCCTAGGGAAGAGTTGCAGTTCAAGTCCAAAGCAGTCTGCTGGCAGAATTCCCTCTTCTTCTGGGAAGATCAGTCTTTTTCTACCGAGGCTTTCAACTGATTGGATGAGGCACACCCACATCATGGAGAGTAATCTGCCTTATTCGAAAGTCAACTGATTTAAATGTTAATCTCATCTAAAAAAATGCCTTCATAGAAACATCTAGAATAGTGTTTGACCAACTGTCTGGGCACTGTGACCTAGTCAAGTTGACGCATAAAATTAGTTATCACAGAGTCAGAGGAAGAGTGGAGTTATTGAGGCTGAAAAGCAAATAAGAATGGGAGGAGGGGAGTGGGAGAGCTGGAAAGATCTAGTGGTCTAGGATCAAAGAATAGAATATAAGCATTTACAGTTTCAAAGATGTCCGATCAAAGGAAATGATTAAGAACTGAAGTGTGAACAGGGAAGTGTTGAAGAAGAGCATATGAAGGCCATTTAAGTCCAGGGTGTCTTATGGGTCATCCAGAGGACACTGAAGAAGAGAGTCGCTGAGAAGGCTGCAATGAAGGTGAGGAAGTGACCTGTAGTTGGGAGAGGACGCAAGCCAGGAGGGGCCGAATTTGCTATAGCCAGCTGACATTCATGAAAAAGGACAAGGGATATGTTTTCTCTCTTTTTTTCTTTCGTTGGCTTATTTTCATGAGGAAGAAAGAAAAATTATATGGAATTGACAGAAGAACTATAAAAATAATTACTGACTCCGTGGAAATACAGCATTTGGGAAAATTGACCAAACCTCACTTTAGGTCCCAAGGTGCTAATTTGGATTTCATGGGACGTGCTAATCTCTTCTGGAAACACCCCCCCAGACACACACACACCCCCAGAAATAATGTTTTACCAGCTCTCTGGGCATCCCTTAGCCCAGTCAAGTTGACACATAAAATTAACCATCACAGATGCCTTTCACTCTGCCCCATTCCTCAGCTATTGCAGGATATAATTAAATCTGAGCCCTGCTTTCTGGTCCTTAACAAATCACTCCAATTCACAGAAGGACGTGGGAAATAGGTGGAAAGAATGCAAGAGGATCATGATTTTTGGGAGTGACTCTGGGAGGCACGCCGGGGAAGTTCACATATCCTGAAAGAGAGTGAAATTAACAGGAACTCTAACACCTTACACCACATCTAGAGGTTAGAGAGTTTTCCTTTACTAGTACGCATTCTATTTATAATTTTCTTTTCCATTAAAAATTTAAGTTGTAAAGTTTATTTTATCACTTAAACTTTCTTTGAGATTTGGAGTTGGCATTAGTTTTGCTTTCTGTCTTTTTCCATTTCTGATGTTAGCTGAGTCAATTCCAAAATATGCCACTCTTCCTCTTACCAATTTTGTCTTATTACTGCCATTCCCCCTTGGACATTGCAGCCAGAGGTCACAACCTACCTACTCAGATGCTGTTTTATCATTCATGTGAGATGCATCTATTAATCATGCTTTTCTTCCCAGTGGAACTGGAGATTAACCAAGCTGTGACATTATCTTTTCAGTGCCTTCCGATATTCTGCTTCTGATTTAGTAGTTTTGTGCACACACATCAGTTTCAATCATTACTGACTGATCTTAGCTGGTTCTGACCAGGACAATGGTCCTCATCTTTTCTCTAAATTGATTCATGGATGTGTAATATTCTGGCTTCCTGTACTGTGCTTGGGTTAATGATATGTGAAGGATTTCTCTATGCTTAAGTTCAGATTTAAAAAGATAAGCTTAACATTTATATAATGGTGTACATCTTGATGACCTCAGGGTGTGAAGTCCTTGACTATGAGTTTGTCTGGTTAGTTTAATGACATTCAAAGTTCCTACACCAAATGATTGATGTAGGAAGTCAGAATTATGTAGTGAATGTTCTGTATACTTTTTGAGAAAAATATTCTATCAACTGAAACTCAGGTTTACTGCAGTATCTCGAAACATTCTAGGTCCATTATGTTCTGCTAGAAAATGCGTTCAAAATGACCCCATGGATTAAGGACTAGAGGACATACACTATAATTTATTTTAATTTGAGTAAGATAATATCTGAAGGGTTTGTGGCATCTAATGTGGAAATCAGGTGGGGCTGAGGGTGATGACAGATACCTGTTGCTGAGGGAATCATACTTCTCCTGTCATGGGCATACAGGACTAGGATTTTTATAAGCTGATTCCAGGCCTGTCTGTATCACATAATCAGTCTCGGTCTCATTGATGAAAAGAATTAAGTTCCCATGCTTTCTTTCAGATTGCAAGATTACTTTGAAATCAGTGTTACTATACTTTAAAGGGGAAATGATAGGTGCATTTTGTATTCTGTAATTTTTTTCTGCGTTTCCCCCTTTTTTTAAATGCACACAATTATGTGAATAGACCTGAACAAAGTGTAATGATAAGATGACTAAGAGATGACTTTGAAATGGATTGTGAGTAGGGGATTTTTTTTTTTCTTGAAAACATTCATCAATTGCTTATTTGTAAGTAGAGATATTACTTCTGTATAGCTGGAGGGCTGTCTTCTTACCAGTAGACAATGCTTGGAACTGAACAATTTGTACTTGAACCATCCATAAATATTTAAAAGTTCTGATGATGTAGCAGTTACCAAGGATAGAGCCAGTGTGTGCTCAGGAAGTCAGATATAGGATGCTTTTTCCACACCACAAGCATCAATATGTGCACCTTTGAATGCTAAGAAAAAATTATGACCCATCATGAACTCAGTTACTTTCTTTTAAATTAGATGTCTGCTATTATAATTCTTATTATGTTGTTATTGACTATTGACCTCCCCTAGAGCTTGTCTTCTGTTGCTCTCCTCTGTAATTGTGCTCTGCAGCTTGCCCGAGTTTTTCTCCTTCCCTTAGAATCTCTTTTCTCTATTGCCTATTATCATTTACCTGCAATTATTTTTTCCTAAAACTTTCTCTGGAAATTATCAATACTTTCACACTGTCTCCCCCAAAATGCATTTCATCAGATGGGCTGAATTTTAAACTCTAACAATTTTAATGAAAGAAACTGTTTTTTTGTGAGTTGACATTCTCCCAAATACAGCATAGAGACGTTAACACAGAGGCCACTCACATGTCTTTGGAGCGAGTGCCCAAAGCTGACACTTGATGCAAGATACAATAAGCTTCCTGGCTCCTCAACCCAAGTCTTTTCCCAGGAGAGACTCTGAGAGATGTACGGCTCTCTCCACGAGAGGTCGTAGTAATAATTCTGACATCATGCTAGGGGAAGGAGAAAGCAGGTCGCCAGTGATACCTGAGGAATGAGATTGGAAAGGGCTCCGATGTTTCCTGTAGGATGTCCTGCACTCTGTTTCCCCTTCCTTCATGGGATCACCACTTTCATCTGGGTAACTCTCCAAGGCTGAAGGTCATTTAAAAAGATTAACATGTGGCTTTCCTCTACCCCTCACATTTGTTTGATTACCTTGACAAAGACAAAGTGGAGACAATGGGTAGGGTCTACTGCCATTAATTTAAATAAAGGGAATGGAAATACACACATATATTTATATATTTGCTTATATTTTTTAATTAAATGGGAGGATAAGCAAGAATTTTTTTTTTAAATGTTACCTCTATAATAACCTATGGGGGAAGGATGGAAAAGGGATAGAATCTAGACTTTTCTGAATATACTGTTTTTTAGACTTGACTATGAAGCAATATACATAAGTTAATAATTGTCCACCAAAACTAAATAAAATTTAAAAAGCTATTTCTGAAAACTGAAAATAAAATGAAACAAAAAACCTCTATGTTAAGGGCATCAGCACCAGAAAGGAATTATTTTAAGTAACTTTGAAACACAGCGATTGGTCTACCCTTACTGTTTTAGACCCTATTGACAAAAAAAATCTTGGGGCCGGCCCCGTGGCCGAGTGGTTAAGTCCGAGTGCTCTGCTGCGGCGGCCCAGGGTTTCGCCGGTTCAGATCCTGGGCGCGGACCTGGCACTGCTCATCAGGCCATGTTGAGGCGGCGTCCCACATGCCACAACTAGAAGGACGTGCAACTAAGATATACAAGTATGTCCTGGGGGGATTTGGGGAGATAAAGAAGAAAAAAAAAAAAGATTGGCAACAGTTGTTAGCTCAGATGCCCCATCTTTAAAAAAAATCTTAAACTGCTTTCATTAGTTATGTTTTGTTAATGATACTAACTATATTTTATTTAAGATAGTGTATTGTGACTCTAAAACTTATTCTGATAAAACAGTTAAGTGATTGTATTAATATCACTAGAAATTGTAATTTCAGTATAAGAGAAAAGAGAAACAGATCTAAAATTGAAGAGGCTAAGTAAATATCCTCCAATCCTGAATTTGAATTGCATAGATCACTGTGAAGTCCAGATATATTTTCTTTTAAGGAAAATAGAACTCTTCTCTAGTTCTGTCTGTCAAGAAACTGTACCCAACCTAAAACAGTTCATTTCTGATATTATTCTAGCATCTAGATTGTGGACCCCAAATACCACTTTAACCTAGCATCTAGATTGTGGACCCCAAATACCACTTGACTCTAAAAGGGCCTAGGACTGCCTGTGGGAAATGGCTGAATCCAGATCTGGGGCCTGAAATAAACAAAGTAAATCTGGAATATCTTATACCAGGAAACTCAGATGTTATCAGAGACTACTGGAGTGATGTCAAAAGGATTCAGGAGCCAAATCCAAAAGGATTTCACTGGCCCCAATCAAATAACTCGAACATTAATAAGAAGAATATCAGAAATGAAGTGAAATGCCAAGTAAGTTAAACATTCATGAATTCATAATAATACAAAAAGTCCCTTGTTCACTATCATTGGAAGAGGCTAGGGAATGAATTCATTATTCTGAACACTGGTTCATAAAAGGAAAAGCCAAGTATTTTTCTACTTTTTTTGATTAAACTTTATCTCAGGGTAACCAAATATTTGAGGAGAAGAAATTTCTCTTTACAGAAGTATTGTAGATTAAAAGAAAAAGATATTGAGGAAAGGATGATAGAATCAGAAAATCACCATTTTATGACCTCTAATGAAATAATGTACTTAGAGAACCTCAGTGATTGCTAGAACCGTAAAAACAGAGACAACCAGGTGTAATACATCTGATGGAAGAACACAATGTGTTCGTTGAAGAATTCATGCTAAAAAGTCAAACATAAGTCAAATCAAGCCTACCAGTTTATAAGTAATATAGGAACAGAAGGACATACCCTATGATGCCGTAGAGAAGCAATCAGCAAACTGTGGGAAACTGTAAGACAAATGGCCAGAATTTTTCAATAAACAAATTGAAAGAAAATGAAAGGGAGAGTGATCCATAAGAAAAGAGAGATTTAGGAGAAACATCAACCAAATGCAATACATGGGAATATTTGGTAACCTGATTTGGACAATATTGCATACATATGCATGCACACAGGCAGATACCCTTTCAAGAGAAAAGCAATCATCACAGGATGTTGATGATATTCCACAACTATTGTCCATATTTTAGGTGTTGGAAGTAAATTGCGCTTTTATTTAAAAAGGAATTCTTATCCCTTAAAGATTTATTTTGAGATATTTATGCATGAAATAATATGTCTGAGACTGAAGTTAAAATAACCTAGTAGAAAGGTGATGAACTGGGAGGGGACATGGTATGGATGAAATAAAATTGGCCCTGAGTTAGCCATCTTTGAAGCATGTGACTTTATTGTTCTATTCTCCCTACTTAGGTTCATGTTTGAAAATATCCATAATAAAAATTTTAATGCCAGATGTATGTTTTCTCCTCTTAAAATTTTTAGTAGCTCAAGTTTCCATTCTTACATAATGTAAGTTTACTTGCACTAAGCCTGACTATGATGAACACCATTATGACCAAGTTAAGTAGAGTCTCAAGATTGATGTGAGTTTGGTTGCCTCAATCAGGGATGAAAGGAGTCAGTCCAGACCCAAGCGAGGCCGATTCTGATAAAGGAGCATTCAGGTTGGGAGTAGGGAGGGAGGAGACGAAGGTTTCTGCTACCAAGAAATAGAGAAAAGGCAAGAAAGGCAGTCTTATGGAGAAGGAAGAAGGAGAGAAATGGGGAAAAGAAGAGAAAAATAAGGGGAGTGGTCATACCTTCTTTTGCTTCTCCACTCCCCATCCCTCAGGCTAAGTGATGCCTGAGCCCAGGGGCTGCGTAGCTTTGGCTGTGACCAACTTGTTTTCCACTTTCCCACACTTGGAGAGTGTGGGGCCGAGAGGAGCTGATGACTAAGTTATCCTCTCTTGGTACCTGCCTTAACAATGGGACAGATTCCTTCACTCCTCTCTCAGGATCACTCATGAGAGGATACTGGAAGTGGTCATGTTAGCCAAGCTTTATAATAACCTTGAAATTGTCGAACCTACATTTGTCTAGGCTTTTAAAAATAATTTCAAAAGCATGCAAGTATACACACATTTTCAAACAAGATTTTCTCTTATTGTGATTATCAGCATCTACATTTATAGCTCTGCTTTGTCCCCCTAAAATACCTCATATAAGGTAAAGTTGGAAAACGGGAACAACAGGCAAAACATATATTTCAATACATGAGCTACATTTGAAGTGTGTATTTAAAATTTTTAAAAATCAGTCATTTCATTTATAGTCACTGTTCAACCAGCTACAATATTTGTTAAGAAAAATAGTCTACGGCATCAATATAGTGAACATATACATGTGAATTCTTCTGACACCTTACAGGTGCAACTTGTGAACTCTGAAACAGCTTATGTGTTAGGAGCATAATTATACATTTTTTTTTTCTTTAAGATTTTATTTTTTCCGTTTTCTCCCCAAAGTCCCCCGGTACATAGTTGTATATTCTTCGTTGTGGGTCCTTCTAGTTGTGGTATGTGGGATGCTGCCTCAGCGTGGTTTGATGAGCAGTGCCATGTCCGCGCCCAGGATTCGAACCACCGAAACACTGGGCCGCCTGCAGCGGAGTGCGCGAACTTAACCACTCGGCCACGGGGCCAGCCCCCATAATTATAAATTTTTAAAGATCATTTTTTATGATGTTATAATGCATTTTGTTGATTTGCCTTGAGGCTTACTACAGATTTTTCCGGTTTACTTCAAGAAATGTTGTTCAGTAAATACAGTTAATTCTCATTATTCATGATAGTTATGTTTTATAAGACTCCATGAACACTGCATCAGTGAATTCTGAACCTGGCAGAAATACAGGGTTAGGTTCCTGTGAGCCTTTGGTCACTTTCATAAAAAGGTTATGTTTTCGCATAGGTTATCACATGAACAAGATTATGTTTTATGCATGATTCTGTTTAAAGATGCCTTATTTAATATGTATTGTTGACTCATTGACATTGAACTCACAGCCAACAGCAGTATAACTCATGCCTGAATGAGGCTTATCGATCACATATATTTTCTCCATAAGGCACATCACTGTCTTCTTGCACTTTCCTAGACAGCACTGTAGCGCTAATGCTTAGGGGCCATTTAAACAGTGAAATCACTGACAAAACTTTTTGCAAAAGTGTGAAAAAAATGTGACATTAAATAGACCATGAGAAGGACACTTGTTAACGATATGAGAACTGGAACAAGAAGGCAGAGCATTGCCCTTTTTTAACCTGGTTGGAAATGTGTGCTGTGGACAACTCAAATTTTTTGGCCACTCTGCGCATGTCTGCAAATAATCCCAAGAGCATCACGAGTATTGCTTTTAGGATTACAAATACATTTTAGTGAGTGAGCGAGTTTACAAATACAGAATCTGTGAACAATGAGGATTGACTATAATTAACTATTTACCTAAAAAATACAAATAGGTCACTAGCTCTGTTAGATTCTTTCTACAACTTTTATAATCTGTTTATAGAACCGGCTTGAGGCAAAATTGTGAAGTCAGCACGTTTTTTTTTTTCTCTTGGGAACTACTTTTTGCCTTCTCAATAGTACACTTAAAAAAAAATTCAATCTGTGGTTGCTCTGCTAAGAGTTAATAAGACTGTGAACATGATGTAATCTACACAGAATTTGAAATATATTACGATGTACATCTGAAAGCTATATAATGTTACAATCCAATGTTACTGCAATTAAAAAAATTAAAAATTAAAAAAATAAATTAGTGGATTGTCAGCAAAAAAAAAAAAAGAGTTGCTATGACTGAGATTTAAAATGCAACCTCCCAAAGATAAAGATCATGTCTGTTTTCTTTACGTTAATTTTCCAGAACCTAGCTTGGTGGGCTGGAAATGTGATAGGTACTCAGGAAATATTTAGACAAAATAAATGAATATATGTCATTAATAATATACATCCTATTGTGGTCAGTAGAATGGCCCTCCAAAGATGTTCACATTGTAAATCTCAGAACCTGTGAATTTATTAATTTATATGGCAAAGGGGATTTCAAGGAGCAGATGGAGTTAAGGTTGCCAATCATTGAACAGAAAGATTACCTTGGAGTATACAGGTTGGCCCACTGTAATCACAGGGGGCCTTCAAAGAAAAGGAACAAGGCAGAAGAGGAGATTCAGAGGGAGACATGGCTATGGAAGGGGGTCAGCGTTATGCAGTGTGAAAAGGATTCATCCTGCTGTTGCTGGCTTTGAAGATGGAGGAAGTGGGCCATGAGTCAAGGAATGTGGGCAGCCTCTGAAAGGTGGAAACGGCAGGGAAATGGATTGTCCCCTACAGCTTCTGAAAAGGAACGCACCCTGCTGATGTCTTGATTTTGGCCAAGTGAGGCTGTCGGGTTTCTGCCCTGCGGAATTGTGAGATAATACGCACATGTTGTTTTAAGCCACTAAAGTTTGGCGATTTGGTATACAGCCATTCCGTAGGAAATTAATACACTCGCCAAATGACATTTATCAGTCTAAGAAAAACGACATCACAAATTTGAAAAGCTGTTAAGACACACAGCAATGAATATTTAGGTATCAACGTCAACCTCACGGTGAGGCATGGAATTGATATTTTGAGAGGAGCTCATACCCGGTCTTCAAATCTCACTATATAATTTGGCCACTATTCATAAAATTGATTGATTGATTTTGTAAATCCTTTGGAGCCAACAGTCTGTCTTGCTTTAAGGATAAAATAATTGATTTTGTTATCTCACTGTTTTGTCATTTTTGAGTGTGAGATAAATTATTGTTTTATGTATTTATAAATCATGTACTAAGTAAAATCTCTTCTAAAATTTTTATAATCAGGCTTTGGATAAAATATGGTAAGATCAGTTTCACAGTACTCAAAAGAAATTGCCATCTGAAACTTGAGAATTAATGTCCATGAAATAATCTAGCAACGAAGTAATGAAAATTAATGTTGTTTTAAAAACCATTGAACATGGACAAAATCTCGATTGCATGTTGTCAAGCAATATGATTTAATAGGGGTTTAGATAAGGATGATTATGCTGTCATGAGAATGAGATAGAATGATATGGAGTACTTACTTCAACTGCCTAAGGGATAGGCTGTGCTCCGTAAGTGTAAAGCTATTGTTGCTATTTTTGAGAATGCCATTGTTATTATTATGTAAACATAGGGATATAGCCCCCTCTTCCCCTGTTTTCTAAGCTAGTGAAAATATTTCATTAAAAAATGTTAATTTTTCGGAAATTCAAAACTATGTAAATATTAGTCATTAAAATGTGCTTGCCAATCTATTTCTCCCCAAAGTAAAAGGTTTTGTATTTTCCATCAGTCACTGACTTGAGAGGATGTATAAAAATCATGCTCAAGTGTTAGGTGGGTAGCAATTACTTTACAAGTTCCCACCCTGTGGATTTAGCTAAGTCAGCATCTTGTGGTGTCAGGAACATTACTGAGACATTTACCCGGAGAGTTCATTGTAGCACTGCTGTTTATTTCATCCATCCTCAGAAAGGCAAGCAGCATTGTGTGCTGCCAGGAATTCACTTCCCTAGGAGTCAGCATTTTTCAAACATTGGTATAATAATTAAAATGAAAAAAATAGTTTCCTCTACACAGCAAAACACCATTCTTTCTTATTTGGGGCAGTGATGAAGTGGTTCTGGACGTTTAGAAATGTACATCTACTGGACTATTGATTAAAAGGATTTGAAACAAATTTAGGAGACATTAATATGGTACTAGTGTTGTCAGAAATATGTCAATTCACACAAGGTAAAATGAACACAAAATAAAAGGGAAACTTAAGACACTGAAAGTTATCTCCTGTGTAGTACTATGACTTATAATAATATCTCCTGTGTAATAGTATCACTTCCTGTGATATACAAATATATATCTATTGATTTATTGCCTGTCTATGTCAGGAAATGTCTTATATATATATAAATACATATATTTACTTAATATTCATTATTCAATATTATATATTTATATATTATTATATTTAATAGATAATAAACAATATATTATATAACAAATAATATAATAAACAATGTATATTTAATATATACTATATACTATATATTATTCTATTTAACATATTAAATATATAAGTATATATTTAATATTTAATTTAATATATTTTATATATACACACACACATATTTCTCATTTAAACCTACATTAACAGAAATATTATTTATTGACATTTTACATAGAAGGAAACTGAAATGAGAGAAGTTAAATAAGCTTTTCCAAGTCATACAGCTTGGGTACAAGTACATGTCTGTCCCGACGTGCTCTCCTTCTAGTGTAGAACCATTCGTTTTGTGCTTCATACTATAATATGTAATAAGTACCTCTGTGCCCTAATAGCAATTCTAGAAAAAATGGGAATAATTCTAAAAAGAAGAAAAAAATTTACATGTACTTGAGGAATATTATACATGTGTATATAAGCCAAAATATTATATATTGATAAAATGTAATAGAGAGAACACTATATAGTATTTAACAGAACACAAATATGTACAAAAATATTTTCACTGATGGAAAGAAAGAGAATGGATATTGCTAGATTTACTAGAGAAACTCAAGTGTTAGGGAATTAATGAGCAGAATAAAACTTTCTGTGCGTGTGTGTGCTCAGGCAGTGCAAACGGTATCATATAAGCCATATAGACGTAAGTATGTGTTCTGATACATATACATACACACGTACACACATCAGCTCAGTCTTTTGTGTTTGTATCTACCTCTGAAACTAATCTCAAATAAATGTCCCGGGAGTTCTTTCTGCAACATTGCTTGCAGCTCTTTTTTCATCCAGTGTTTCAGCAGATCTATTTGCGGACCTCATTACTCCAGTGATGACCTATTCTGTGCTCAGATATTCTAATTCTTCTTTCTAATATGCCTACCAAAACAAATGCGTTTTAGTTTGGGTCCCCTGAGAAGCAGACGCTGAGACAAGAATTTGACTGTGGCTTATTTGTTTGGAAGATGATCCCAAGAAACAACAGTAAGGGAGCAAGGAAGTGAGAGAGAGATGAGAGCCCGACTAAAAAGGATGCAGCTGGGGCAACTGGAGCTTCATCCTGGCAGGGAATTCTAGGAGCTGGTGTACTTCACATCTCAGTTATCCAGCCAGAGGGCAAGTCATGCACCGTCTCTGGTCAGTCACTGACTGAGGGCCCCTCCTTCCTCCCTGGGAGACATAGAGCCCTCAGATAAACTTACCAGTGTTTCCAACAGTGCTGGAAGCTGAAATTTAGCAAGATGTATCTGGAGATAGCAAAGGCCTCAGGTGTACAGTGGGTTGCTGACACCTGCTGCTACGGTGGTCCCACCTTAAGTGTTGGCGCTAATCTGTTGAAGCCGTCAAGTTCTTGTTCGTGATGGCAGTTGAAGCCTGTTGGGCTGGACCACACTCTGAAAACCAGGGGCTGGGCTGTATCCATTTGTTAGGACTCTCACCTCTTCCTTAAAACCTCAGCGTGGGATTACTTCCTCTAGAGAAGCTCAGTGTTCCTTAGCTCATGAGGCTTTCACAGCAGGGACTCTGTTCATGAACTGGAGCTCAGGTCTCTGTCTTCTGGCTCCATAAACAATAGGTACCAACAAACTCTACTTGTTTTGAGCTGGCATTGACCACTTCTGGGTTGAAATATAGGAGTTTACCTTCCTGAAGTTTGGCAAGTATGCAGTCCGGTATCTGGTATTTCTTTTCATTCCCGTTAACTGCTTTTGTCTATTGACGTGGACGGTAAGTCACACGGACTTCTGGCCAAAAGGTAAAGATTACTACCGCCTCCCTTGCATAAGAGAGAGAGTCAGATGTGGTGAACATTTCTAACATAAATGACCTCAAATGTTACTTTGTTCCACATCTTGCATTATTTTTGGCTGAAAAACTCAACCCACCTCCAATTTTTCTTTCCCACTAGTGGCGGTCTTTCTAACTTGTATCTGACTTGCAGAAATTGCATTTTTATGGGGGAATGTTCTGAAGCACACTAAGGTTTATTTATCTAAAATGTCTTGTTATGCCAGACTGTTGACTTGGCCTAGTAAGGGTCAGGCTGGGATTTTATGGCTCAAATAGATGACCTCGTATGATATGCAAAGTCTGATCGGCTGATTAGCAGTATCAGCATCACTTAGGAGCTTGTTAGAAATGCAGAATGGGAGACCCCACCTCAGACCTCCCCAATCAGAACCTCTGGGAAAGCAGTCCAGGAATTGTGTTCTAACAGTCCCTCCACGGGATGTCATGCACACCCAGCTTGAGTGGCACAGCTCTTCAACTTTACAACTCAAAGTGTGGTTCTGGGACCAGGAGCATCAGCATCATCCGAAAGGGGAGCTCATTAGAAACGCAGACTCCCAGGCACCACTCCCTGCCTACTGGGTCCTAATCTTCGTTTTAACAAGAGCTCCAGGAAATTCACGTGCCCATTAAAGCTTGCATAGCACTGTTCCACAGGACTTAGCTGTGTTTTCGGTGTCTGTAGGTAATAAGATGTGTCAAATTATTCAATAAAATTAGCATAGAAATGGGTCCCAATATATTTTAAATGGAGAGTCATATTAAGGAAATGTTTCTAAACATAACTCACCCAAAAGGAGAACCAGTATTAACTCTGAAATCAAAGTTCTCATTGAAAAGCCATGAACCAGGGTATTAAGTATCTATAATATGAGTCCTATGAAAAGACAGCTAATAGAGAAAGAAGGGTAGAGAAAGTCATACTAGAGACCTCAATTTCTACTTCATTCCTTTTTTTTAAACAAGACACTATGAGTCTACTCAGAATGATTGGAACACATCTTTGAGGAAAGCGGGAAAAAATGTCTTGTCTCAGTACGTAGTGCAGAGGTTTATTGGCTGGCAAACACTGCCAGCTCTGCTCTGGCACATATTGTCATTCAGGAAATGTGCCTCAGTCAGACACAAAGAAAAAATAATTTTTTTTTTGAGCATTGAGTCCTTAGGGAAGAGCTCTTATTTGAAATAACAAATGGACATGGGATTTGAATTTTTAGAACTTGCACCTGTACACTGGGCACAGATTCCTTCCTGTTGCACAGAGGTCCCCAAGTCTCAGAGCTTGGAGACGACTGTGGACCGTTGCAGCAGATCAGGCTGCTGCAGTGACCGTGCTAGGAGGAACGACGCCGGAGCGCTTACACCAGTGTCTCTGCTTCAGACCTTGCCGTGTCGTGACTGCTCTTGCTTCTTGCCGAGCCTGAGAAATGGGGTCTTAGCATAATAGGCTCATCAGTTTTATCACGACTTTGAGAAAAATTTTAATATCCACTGAGAAGCTTTAGAATATGCCCTAGTTAGGAACTATGATGAACTGATCAACAAAGCTCAGAGGTAGTACTCATCATATCACAAAGGAGAGGGCTGTGTCACCAAATCAACCCTACTTTATCTCATATCCCTTATTTCAACCCTTTTTTATCCCGCTGACAATGGTAGTAATCCCATTGCTTCGAGCCATCATTCAGGAATTCACATATCCATTGAGTCAGTGTGTACTGAACACTGGGCACTGTTATGTGCTGCTGGATGTAAGAGATGAAAGAGACAGGGGCCGGCCCCGTGGCTGAGTGGTTAAGTATGGGCGCTCTGCTTTGGTGGCCCGGGGTTTCGCTGGTTCGGATCCTGGGCGCGGAAATGGCACCACTCATCAGGCCATGCTGAGGTGGCATCCCACATACCACAACTAGAAGGACCCACAACTAAAGTACGCAACTATGTACTGGAGGGCTTTGGGGAGAAGAAGGAAAAATAAAAAATAAAATCTTAAAAAAAAAGATGAAAGAGACAGAGTTCTGGGCTCACCAGTTGGTTACAGCCCAGCAGGGCTGAGAGGTCTGAGAACCAGCAGCACTGTGATGCGGCACAGTGAGTGCCCTAACTGTGGGTGTCAGGCAAGGGTTTAGTGAGAGTCTCGTGGGGGGTGGGTGAGAGGAGGGGGAGGCCGGCATTCTTGGTGGAGGAGAAGCATATGCAAAGCTATAGTAGTGAGGGTAGGGGTTGTTGGGGATGGGGGCGCACATTCAAGCAGCAGTGAGAGGCTCCAGAGGAGAGTGGAGGGCACACTGGGAGAGTGGGACAGATGCTACAAACGGATCATCTTCATGTTGAGCTGTGTCCCCACCCAGCCTCCCTAAGAAGAAACTTCAGCCCTCTGTGCTGTGAGATCCGGCTAAAATCCAGAAGTCCTTGATGCCTCTTCAGAGGACTGTTGTATCTATCAAGTAGCTATGAAGTAATTTCAACATTAGGGGTTTAAATGAGCTCAGAGAAAAATACAGTCAATACAAATGACGTATTTCATCTTTTCCTAACAGAAACAAACTCTTAGACTGTGAGCACTTTACCGTGTCTAATATTTCCTCTGATTGTATTTCCCCTGGATGTACCTCTTGCTGGGAAGGAACAGACATGCCAAAGGAAAAAATCAAATGGAGCAGGGAGAAAAGTTATGCCTATTTATTATAGCAAGCTCTGGCTTCTACAACATCTGAAAATTCATGAGAAAATATGTACCTCTTAAGATTCATCTTATCATTTGACATTTATCATGAGAGGTTCTGATCTTAGTGGGAGAATAGAGTTGGTCAGGAATGTTGACTTATTTTGCAAGTTGACCTTGCGTACGTTATTTAAATAGTATCTATTTGAATGGAGTTTATTCCATAAATCACAGATGCCATGTCCTTTCTTGTCATTGAAATCGGTAAGTTTGGATTTGCAAGTGCACACATGTGTACACACCTCAGAGTGTTTGGAAAGTGTGAAAAGAGTAAATATGTCTTCCCAATGCTAATTAGCTGTAATAAAAATGAATGTTATGATATTTACTGGTATTCAATTACAATTATAAAATGACAACAGATAGGACTATAACTTTAAACAAATGGCAAGATGACAGGACCCAACTTTCTGCTAAGTTTTAGTGTGATCAGATTGTGAATAGCCTTTTATCTTCCCTTCTCCTTACCCACCCCCAAGTTCTGTAACAACATATTTAAATTACTTTTATAATGAAAGTTTTCACTATTTTAAACTTAAATTATACTTTGAAATAAAATAGTTTTGTTGAAATTAAATATAAACATTCTTGGTAGTTACTTAGATATTTAGTTCAATTAGAGTGTTATCATTATCAGAGAAGCCCAAGGTAATGTCAGTGAACGAAGGTGTAAAACTTAGAAGGCATGTATAAAGAATTCAACCGCTGTAATGCATCATTCACCTCCTCCTACCGTGGAAGGTGGCCAAAGTTGAAATCATCCTTTTATGCCTTCTCCCCTAATCAGTACTGACAGATTGTAGGCCCTGTTCACTTAGGGCCGCAGTGACTCCCCTTTTCTCAAAGTGATGGCTAGATAATATAATGAATACATTTCTGCTAATTAATAGAACAATTAGGCAAATCAGTGTGGCCGGAGCTTCCAAACATTCCTCTTTTTCAAAGAAAGTTGTGGGTTTGAAATGGTTTATTTCTGATGGCCACACATGACTCTCTCGGAGGAATGACCAGAATGACAATAAATGGAAGCCCGTTGGAAAGCACCAAAGGCAGGCTTTAGGGAGACTGTGACCTTTTGAAATTGTCTGAATCAGATTCTTAGAGGGCATCAGGGGACTTGACATTATTAATTTTTTTTCGCTTTCACGATTCCTTTTTCAGGCTAAAGGTTATTAAAATAGAGTGTGATAAATTATTTCATTGGAAGAGAAATTCTATTTTGAAAGTATCTTCGGTAAAAATAAATGTACAGGAAGAACCTTTTGGCAGTTCCATCTTGGTCACACAAACTAGTAAGAGGCACCAGCAATGCTGTGCCTGCCTGAAAAGATCCGTGGTTTTTATTAACCTGAACAATGGTTAAAATAAATTAATCTTGATTGTAAATAAGGAAAGATCTCAACATCAACTAAAAATAAGGTATATTTATAATTGGTTTGGGGATGTAAAATTCACTTATGAATTTTGCTTCCTTTAACTTTGATTACTAACTTCTTAGGCATCCATTTATGGATCTAAAGGAGAAAACGGAATGATTTCACATCCCTTGAAACCCACATGGTAGCTAGCCGTTCAATTCCACAAATAATAGCAAACAAACTGATTTCAATAATAGCTGCCATTGCTGTCCACCAGCCAACACCACCAGAAACAGTCGTATAGGCAAACCAAGTTGGGCTTACTTCCTGTTACAACAAAGGAGAAGGTGACTGTGTTTGAGTGTCCTAATTTTTATCTAGGAGATGGAGGAATGGGACGGAGCTAAAGCTGTAATTGGTAAAGAAGGAGCAGACCATCACTCATGCTGGCCAAAGGGGTGGATGTCAGGTCACTTTTGTGGTGTAGACATTATTTTAGTTTTGGTATGCCTTCAGACAGGATTACAGAGTAGTCTTATTTTTATCTCACTCCATCACAGTCACAGAGTGACCTTGTGTGGTGTTGGCATCCTGTGATGTTGTTTATGTCCAGTAGGAAAACACCAGCTTGGCTCCCCGCTGACAGGGAGCAGTCAGGGCTGCTTGTATCCTCCTCGCTGTCCTTCGCCTTGTGCATACTGTGTGTCCGTCAGTACTGCTGGACCTGCCCACAAATCCCTCCCTCTTCCAGCTACCCTGTGAGGATAAGAGGCATCATTCTTCCCCTTTACACGTAAAATATCCACATCTCTCAGAAATCCTGCAGTTTGCCCATGGATACACACTGAGGAACTGAGGCTATTTATTATAAAAACATGATTAGTCAACACGTAAACATATGAGAAACAATGAGAAGTTTCAAAGGATTCACAGACACAAGTGGTTGAGAGGAACCGGAAAGGCTTGTGGAACCAAGGCATTTGGGATATAATTTAAATAGTGATAGAAATTAAAAGAGAAGTTTCCTGGGTAGGTGGTGTTTGGGAGTCATTCCAGGTCCACTGGGAACAGAGGCAGAGAGAGAAAAAGTGGGAGCACAAAGAGCAGTGTAGATGGAGAGACAGCACATGTGGAAGGAGTATGTAAGTCAGGAGTGGAAGGCTGGGGACGCAAGACTGGGCTGGGATTTGAACGGGAGGCTTGAGAAGGGCGTGCTTAATTCATCGCTGAATGTTTTTGACTCAAGACTAAAGATTCTTCGAAGCTGTGAGTGGTGTATGTAATAAGAATGAATATTTACTGAGCTTTAGCATCAAATAATCATTCATTTATTCAGCAAATACTTATGCCTTAGGCAATGAGATACACGCAGGGGAATCAATCATGGATAAGATACTTTCTCCTTTTTAGAACATACCACAATCACACATGCAAATGGGACTTGATACTAATTTGGCTTCTATTTTAGTAAGCATGTGAACGGAGACCCAGGGGCCTACAGGAGAAGGAACAATCAACTCTGCCTGGGCGTGGGGGAAGGAGTTATGCAACAGGGGGTATTTGAGCCAGGTGTCCAAAGGGTGGGAGCAGTTTCCAGGCAGAGAATCCGGGCATGATGTTGTGGGAAGGGATGGTGGAAAACAAACAACTAATGAGAACTGAGAAAAGTTGTTAGATGTTAGAGTCAGAAGAATGCTGCTGATCCTGAGCTGTTAATGTCAGGAGAATTGTGAGGAAGGAGATTCAATCATAAAGAGTTAAATGTTAATGGGAATGGAACAAGCAGAGCAGTGGCCGTTAGCGGTCTTTCCAGGGAGAGTAGGGCTGGGCATGCAATAGCAGGGAAGGAAGCGTGGAATGTGCATACGGCACACAGCAGATACAGAGTGGGTACGTTTGTTTTCATCAGGATGCATTTCTAGGAATAGACTCTATAGCGACTGTTACATACTTAAGAGTAGTGGTAAATAGCCAAAAATAATAAGGCCTGAACCATAAAATGCTAGTGTTATAGTCAATTCATGAATTCTGTCATATAGCAATAAAATTTCATGGTTGTAATCACAGCATTATAAATAAATAAATGAATAAACAAACAAATGAGTATATGAATACACACACACACACATTTATATAGAAAGAGATTTTATGCTAGAGGAAACCTTAGATTCATGTAGTACGGAGGTTCTCAAACTTTCTCTGGCATGCATCAGAATCATCCAGAAGGCTTGTGAATTGCCATGTAATACTGCATGCTGCGTTTCTACTTCACCTTAATAGTCACCCTCCAAGCTATGGACACTCAGATTGCTTTCAGCTCTTAGCCACCATGCTGCAGAGAGCCTCGTGTACGTGTCCCTCATGCACCTTGTGTGCCTGTCCCTTACTTTTGGACCTATAACTAGAAACGGAATCACTGGCTATAGGGCATACACTTATCAATGACTGATGAATGATTGTACTACATAAAGCAGGGTGCTGTCAAGAATGGCTACATACACCAGGCTATACTCCTATAAGCAATACGTGAGAGCTCCTATATCCCCACATTTCTGCCAATGCGTGGAATAATCCAGCTTTCTGGTTTTGCCAGCCTTTTAAACATGAAGTGATATCTTATTTCTTATTGTCTTTTTAAATAATAATATGAACATCTGTTCATATTATTTGTTTTTTCTATCTTTTGTGTGTGTGTGTGTGTGTGTTTGTGTGAGGAAGATTGGCCCTGAGCTAACATCTGTTGCCAATCTTCCTCTTTTTGCTTGAGGAAGATTGTCCCTGAACCAACATCTGTGCCAGTCTTCCTCTATATTGTATGTGGGATGCTGCTACAGCATGGCTTGATGAGCAGTCTGTAGGTCCGTGCCTGGGATCTGAACCTGCAAACCCCGGGCCACTGAAGTGGGACACACGAACTTAACCACTATGCTACCAGGCCAGCCCCTGTCTGTTCTATCCTAACTTGCTAACTGTGTGATCTTGGATGTCATGTCACCTCTCTGAGTTTCAGTTCTCTGATCTGCAAAATGAAGAAACAGTGACTATGTCTTTCATGGGAAGGTCATAAAACAAGATAAAGCATGGAAAGCGATTAGTACTAGGTCTGCAAAGTAGTAAGCTCTCCAAAGGAATTATCCATATTTATTGTATTCTTGAATTTGATTAAAAAAATGATTTATTGGAAGACAAATTTAGAAAGCATTTGGGCTGGCCCTGTGGTTGAGTGGTTAAGTTCACGTGCTCTGCTTTGGTAGCCCAGGGTTTCACCAGTTCGGATCCTGGGCGCGGACACAGCACCGCTCATCAGGCCATGCTGAGGCGGCGTCCCACACAGCACAACCAGAGACACTCACAACTAGAATATGCAACTACGTACTGGAGGGCTTTGGGGAGAAGAAGAAGAGGGAAAAAAAAATAAGAAGATTGGCAACAGTTGTTAGCTCAGGTGCCAATCTTTAAAAAAGAAAAATTTAGAAAGCATTTAGGGAATTGGGTTATTAGAAAACTGCCAATAATCAGAATTCAGTTAGAGGATATTCTTATGAGATCACTGGAAGCCTTGGTGAGAGGAGAGCAAGAGAAATCGCACAGTTGATAATGTCCAGGAAATTAGTAATGTCTAGGACAAGGCAATTTTGGCAAAGAGAAGAAACTAACAGAAGATGAAAAAAGAATAATGTATTTTGCGTTTCCTTTTTTGGTTTAGATTTCTAAGTACTCAAATCACATTGTTAAAAATTGCCAAGTAGAGGAAGTTAAAAAAAGAAATCCATAAGTTTGTTGTTTAACAAAGCCACTATTAAAACTTTGATGTATTATCTTTATTCTTTTCTTATTATGCTTAACTTTGAGTTAACTTATAAGTATGCTGATCACACAATCATGTATCATACTTAAGTAATGAAGAGAGCGTACTAATTTTTCAATAGTCTGCAAAAATCACCATTTTAATTGCTTCATAATATTCTGTCAAGTGCATGTTCCAGGGTAATTATATTTTAGTGCTCTGGACTTGAAAGTAATTCAGTATCTTCAAAAATGTAGAGTAGAAATTACAAATTATTTTAATCAAATGGATTTAGACACGCTAACATATCTTAGAGTAAGCCAATGTGCTTAATAATGACTTGTATTTGTACAGTCCCACAGAGAGTAAACACTTTTAGCAACATTATCTTCAAGCAGCACTGTGATCTGGGCAATCTGGGTATTATTGCTGTGTTAGAGATGAAGAAGCCAACCAAAGCTGTGTGTTTAAGAATAAGCCTTAGCTCTGACCTTTGGAAGAACCTGTGTGCAGATTCCATTCTCCACTGCTATTCCTTAATACAACATTATTCTACTTCTTAAGCAAAACAACTCAAAGTAAGGTTAACTGAGGGGCTGAATTAGAAGCTCTCAAGGCTGGCCCCATGGCTGAGTGGTTAAGTTCGCACACTCCGCTGCAGGCGGCCCAGTGTTTCGTTGGTTTGAATCCTGGGCGTGGACATGGCACTGCTCATCAAACCACGCTGAGGCAGCGTCCCACATGCCACAACTACAAGGACCCACAATGAAGAATATACAACTATGTACCGGGGGGCTTTGGGGAGAAAAAGGAAAAGAAAAAAATAAAATAAAATAATCTCTCAGTGCAGGCGAGTGTTTGGAAAGCTTGATTAATCATTCTTAAGTTGCTCAGTATGTGGTGTCTTTAGATAAAGCTCTGTCAAGATTTTTGTGAGTTTTAAGTGAATATGTGAAATTGCTTAGCACAGTGAATAGACATATTAGAAATTTAAGATTTGTTACAAAAATTGCAGAGTACTTTATATAAACACTTATATTTTGAGTACTTCAGAACTTATGACAATGACATTATGATAATCTATGAGAGATGTGTGATAAAAGCATGTGTTTCAAATAAGCAAATAATTTAATTTCTTGAATTCGGAATAGAAAATGACACAGAATTAGTAGATTGCTTGAATGCAGTTGTTAATGAGCTTCTCATCAATAGAACTGGGTTTTGTCAGTGTCACTTTCCATGAGCACTTATCCCTCATGTCAAAGGTAACATTAGGTTGCATTATTCTAGAGACCATGGTACAGCCACAAGGGCATTGTGATCGCTTCTTCCCTGTGGTCGTCTCAGGTCTGACCAGTAGAATTGCTGAGCAAAATAGAACGGAGAATTGCAACTTTCAGTATCATCAATTTCTAAATAAATTATTTTGGAAACATAATGTGTAGCATGTAAATGGTCCCCAGATTCCACTTATTTAGTGTAAGCTAAAGAATGTAGTTTATGGAAACTGATAATTTTATCAAACATAATCAATCTTGATTACTAAATAAAAGTTTTTCATGGTACATTGAAAGCTTTTAAGTTGTCTAGTACTTTAAAGTAAGTAAGTTTCTTGCCTATCATAGGAAACTTTCAGAATATATACCTATGATAAGTAGAAGAATGTTATAAAGGGAAATATTACCTTGTAAATTTACTAGGCTTCTTACATACACTAATTCCTTTAATCTTCACAACAACCACCCCCCTTCGCTTTCTCCATACACACAAGTAAACAGAGTAGAAAAATGAACACCCTTGTACACGTTCCCCAGTTTTCAAATTTCCTGTAGTTAACTGGAAAAATGCATTTTATTATTCCTGGTATGCAAATAAAGACTATAACTTTTCAAAGACCTCAGTTTAATAGGAAATAAAGATTCGTATCTAGGACCGTTGATGCCAGTGCATGTTGTCCACATGTGTACAGTGCTGCTTCGCTCACTGCGTGTTACTCAATCGAGCTTTGAGCCCCTGAGGAATTGTGAAGGTGTGCATGTTCAGAGTGGATGCTTGTTTCCGTTCTTCTAGAGCTGTGACTCTCATACATGAGAGAACAAAGCCAGAATAGGTCACCGTGTCTGTCATTCCTTTATTCATAATTGTCACATTTGTGGTCTAAGAATGTATGAGTGTTCTGAGAGAATTCGAAGGAAAATTTGAATGTATAAAACAATAGACTCCACATATTGCATTAGGATAAGTATTATTTAAGTGTAAGATAATAAGCCCCAAAACGATGTCACTAGAATGCTAATAGAGGTTGCCCTCGGATTTGTTCATTTGAGTTTTTTTATCTATAGAGAGCAATGAAGCATTTAATCCGATTCCTTAAGGAAATACTTATGGTTATTCTATATATTATAAATAATGTAGTTTCTTAAAATCCAAATAGGCAGAATTTAAATGCCTATACAGTATCGTTAAAATCACATGCAATATGTTTTATAAACTGACTTCGAGGATGCATGCACATATCTATAAAAGTTATCTATGTTTAAATTTATTACATACTTTTGAAATATTTGTCAATGTTCATCAACTTATCTCAGCTGCATTGAAACGGAAATAAAATGGGCATTTAGGAACCTCTTCTTGCTGCATGATGCTATAATTACAGTGACTGAAGTATAATTTCCAAAATTTATATTCAAACGCAAACCAGTTAAAACAGAAATAAAACTCCGCATTCAAGAAATTAAAACTATTTTCGTTTAGGTAACTCCTCTGGGAAATATTCTCTTGAAATCTTTTGTCTTAAGGTTAAAAAAATTGTCACCTATGTCCAAATAATTATTTGGCTTTATTTCCTAAATGGAATTGTCACTTTGATCAAAGGACATTTAGAGGAGTTGCTATTTCTCTTTTGACTGTTTGGCTGGGAGACTTGCCTGTTGAACCCAAATAATTCTATTCAGTGAGACTAATTAGCTAGCTGTCGGTGACAGTGTGCCATCTGTGAGAACTTGATGACTATACAACCCAGCAACCACAACTGCATTTTATCGAGGCTGATTATGAACCACGCAGATGTTAATCTCTTTATTTTACTTAATTCGTACTTCACACTTTGGAAGTAATTATTTCTGCCCCCAATTTATAGATAAAGAAACTGAGGTTTAGAATTATATCTCATTCAAGTTTCTTCTGCTATTAAGTGATAGGTCTCTATTAAGGGCCACGATTATCTTGTTTTTCCGGGGTGAACTAATGTGTCCAGGTCAAAGATTTGGATGGGCATCGTCAGTTCTTTCTATGGAGAGGGGATGAAGGCATTATTAATGTTTCAGTTGTTGTTGGAGTAATGATTATTCGTGCTTGAAAAAAGTTGTCTACAAAGATAAAAGAGATACTTGTTTGAACATGAAATAAATAAGTTTGTGTCATCTGTGTTGAGTAGAGGAAATATTTCCCGAGTCTCAGACATTCTAACATTAAAAATGGAACACATGCATTAAAGCATTTAAGTTTTCTGTATTCTTTGTTCCATTTATCTATATCAAGGTACCCATGGGTATGTGGGCCATTTACTGGTTCCTTTTGTTGTTTTGTTACGTCTGGCAGTGTTTCAAAAGGCAATGCAAGTGGGCAGGTGTTATTATTGATTGAAATAAAAAACCTCTTTAGTGCCAGTCTCTCTAACCTAGTGTCTGCTGCATGCGTTTATTCACCCTCTGCTCCCAGGGGACAGGGGCATTTGTCTCTAGTGAAGAATAGGTTAAGAAAGTCTGTGCATTTTTGCTCCCTGGGTACATTATTACTGAATAAAGTAGTCCCTCTTTTGACTTTCTATGTAATGAAATTTTAATTGTGTGACCAAATTATACAGAATCTGAAGGTCAAACAACCTAAAATAATACTGCATTGTCTTTTCGTCTACGCATTCTAAAAAATATTTGGTCAAATTTAAAGTTGGCACCAACTTTAAAAAGAGTACTTTAGAGGCCATTAACCTTTGTATCTGCTAAGACTGAGTGTTAAAATTAGTCACATCTCGGAAGTTGCATAGGTTCTCTGAGTGACAACCTTCTATGAAAGTTTAGGTTGCCATGTAAATGAAGATATGATGTTTACCGGGTAAATACTGTATATAGTATTTAAGGTATATCACAATGTAAATGGCAATATCCATAAATGCAATACAGTGTACTCAGTAGTATAATGTATTTATTGTATGTTAAATAATGAATGGCTTCAGAGGCCAAAATGAGAGCCATTGACTCTAAAACTATAAAGGACAGTCAGGGACAATTGAACTCTATCCAAGCTTTTTAAACGTTTCAGTTTTCAAATTAAGTATAATAAAATAGATATTTTATTTTATTCTACTGGAAAGATTGGTTGAATTTTAGTCTCTTTCTAAAACACATTTTTAAGTTTCTACTTGGGAAGACTATTAGCAATTCATTTAATAAATAAATGGCATTTTGAAGCACTCTGAAGACTAATCAATATATTAGAAAGACTGTATGAAAATAATAGAATATAGAAGTAAGTGAGGAATAATTTACCAGTTTTATAATATCTCTAATAGAGAACTCCGTAGTTTTCTTTCATCACTGAACAATAGTTATTTTAAAGGTAATGGTCATAAGAATGCCATTATTCTTTGTAATATTAATGGTAAAAGGAGAGATGCGAATGGAGCTCTTTATGGTATAATGCATGATAAAGTCTCTGAGATCTAAAATCTGAAGTTGAAAGGTACTTCTCATGGTGTCCTTAATGATCTATAGAAAATCACAAAAGTGAAAAATACAATTTTAATGAGGTATTCTTCAAAATCTTCTCCTTTTGCTTTTGAATAAATACATGCAAATTTAAATCTTGATTGTCTTCATTGAACTATGTTTTGAAGTGTTAAGGACCTATTTCTTTTCCATAGTTAGCATGATTATTTTAATTTAACTTTTTATATTGCGGTATAACACACATTCAGAAAAAGATGAAAAGCTTGTATGTATGCAGCACTGGTTTACCAAAAAGGGAACACACTTATGTAAATATTACCTAGGGCAACATATTACCATATTTCAAACACTTCCTTTCATGTCCTTCCTGAAGACTACTACCTCCGTCTTCTCCCAAAGTAATCACTATCATGACTTCCAATGCCTGTTTTGAATTATATACAAAAGGAATCATGCAACATGTACTTTTTTACACTTGGCTTCTTGGGTTAACATTCTGCTTGTGAAACATATCCATGTTGTTGTGTATGGGAATAACTGATTTATTTTCATTCCTTTACAACATTTCATTATAGGAATATATCCCATGTTTGTTCATCTATTCCACAAATGGGCATGTGAGTTGTATTTTGGGACTATTCTGAATTATACTTCAAGAACATTCGTGTGCTTGTTTTTCTGTACACAGTGCCTGCTTTTCTGCTGGGTAGATTCTTCAGAGTGGAATTTCTGGCTCATAAAATAAGCGTATGTTTATCTTTAGTAGAACGTGAAAGACTTTTTGTGGAGATTGTTCTGATTTACACTCTCAGCAGCAGCGCATGAAAATTCCATTTGCTCCGCATTCTTGACAACTCTTAGTATTGTCAGTTTTCTTTTATTTTAGCTTTTTATTGTTTCCCTCAATTTAGCCATTCTCGTTGGTGTGCAGAACTCTTACACTCTAGTTATAACTTGCAGTCTCTATGACTAATGAGGTTGGACACCATTTCATAAATTTGTTAGTCATCTAGGTATTTCTTTTTCATCTAGTCCCTCTTTTTCTTATTGCTTTGTAGTTCGCTATAGATTCTGGATACTGATATACTGGAAAATAGGTTCTCCTATTCTGTGTCTTCTCTTTCCGCTATTTTAACAACATCTTTAAATGAACAGAAGTTCTTAAATTTAATATATTCTAATTTATCAATCTTTCTTCTTACAGTTAGCTCCTTCCGTGTCAGGTTTAAGAAACCTTTGCACTTCCCAGAGTTGTGAAGATATTCAGCTATGCTATCTTCCAGTAGCTTTACTATTTTGCCCTTTACATTTAGGTCTAGAATCTTACTGGAATTTGTTTCTAAATATGATTTAAGATGGTGTTCAACCTTTCATTTAAATTTTTTTCTTTCTTTTCTTTTTCCAACGTGGATGTTTGATTGACCCTGCACCATGCATTTGGAAGAAGTATTTTTTATTGTTGTTTTTTTACTTTTCTGCATTGCAAACATTGCCAAAAATCCACTTTCCACATATGTTGAGTCTATTTCTGGATTCTCTATTTTGTTCCATCGGTCTGTTTGAGTAACCTTCTGACAGTATGACGTTCTCTAACTTTTTGTAACATTATAGGGTTTGATATGCAGTAAAGAAAATCCTCCAACTTTGTTTTTCTTCAAGAGTATCTTGGTGATTCCTCTCCCTTTATATTTCCACTAACAATGTATGAGAGTTCCTGTTGCTTCACATCCTTGACAGCACTTGGTGTTGTCAGTGTTCTGGATTTTGGCCGTTCTCATAAGTGTGTAAAGTTCAATTCATGTTTATATATAGACTTTCATCAGCAGATTTGCTGAACTCACTCTGTAGGGTAAAAAAAAAAAAAGATCCTCCATACACAATCACGCAACCTATGAATAATGGCTGTTTTATTTCTTCCTTTCCAAACCTTAAATATTTTTCTTACCTTATGCACTAATTAGAATATTCACTACATATTGAATGAAAGGTCTTAGAGAACATGCTTTTCTGGTTCTCAAACTCAGAGCGGCTCTCCGCGTTTCCTCTTACACTTGACGCTTGCTGTAAGATTTTTGTAGATACCCTTTACCTATTTAGAAATTCCGGACTTGGTTACCTGTTTTAATCATGTTTAGATGGTGAAGTTAATCAAATGCTCTTTCTGTACCTCTTTAGAAGACTATATTTTCTTCAGTTTGATTAATAACATTGAAGGGTTTTTAAATATTAAGCAATCCTTATATTCCCGGAATACACTTGATTGTGTTATGATCTGTTACAGTTTTTCTTTATTTCTATATTCTGGACTAATTTTACAGCTATTTTTAAGGATTGTTGGATCTATGTTTATGACTAAGATTGACTTTTATTTTTCTTCTTGAAAGTTCCTGGTCAGATTTTGATATGAAGCTTATGCTGGCCTCTTAAGACAAGTTGGGAAACATTCTGTTTTTTTCCACTTTTGAAGGCAAAGATCAGTGTTATTTTGTCCTTAAATGTTTAGAAGAATTCACTAGGGAAGACATCAGGGTCTAGAATTTTCTGCGTGGGAATGCTTTCAAATTATAGATTTAATTTCTCTAATAGATGTAGGCAACTCAGAATTTCCTATTTCTTATCTTCTTTGGTAAATTGCAGTTTGGAATTTGTCCACTTCACATAATTTTCAAAATTATCCTCATAAAATTATTCAGAATATCCTCTTATTATCATTCTAGTGTGTGTAGGATCATAGTAAGACATTCTTTTAGATGCCTGAAGTTGGTTATTTGTATCCCTTCTCTTTTCTCTTCCTTGATCAATCTAGCTAGGTTTTCAAATTTCAATGACATTTCAAAGCCTTGTTTTTATCATTTGCTTCCTGTTTCATTCTTGGTTTTAATTTACTGTATTCTTTCCCTAATGTCTCAACATCCATCCGTAGCCCCTTAATCTTCTGCCTTTCTTCTTTTATTTTTAATTTTTTTTTTCAGGGAAAGATTCTCCCTGAGCTAACATCTGTTGCCAGTCTTCTTCTTCTTTTTTTTCCCTCTCCAAAGCCCCAGTACATGGTTGTATAGCCTAGTTGTAAGTCCTTCTAGCTCTTCTACGTCAGCGGCTACCACAGCATGGCAACTGACAGATGGGGGGTGTGGTGCCGTGACTGGGAAATGAACCTGAGCCACCAAAGTGGGACCACTGAACATCAGGGCTGGCTCCTGCCGTTCTTCTTTTGATGTCGCTGTGTTCATGACTGTCCCGTTATATTTCCACTATGTGGTATGAGCATTCTTCTTGTTCCACATCCCCACCAGCATTTGGTGTTGTCAGTGTTCTAGATTTTAGCCATTTTAATAGGTGTATAAGTTCAATTCATATTTATATGTAGACTTGTATCCAGCAGATTTATTAAACTTACTCTATAGATTTAAAAAAATTTCTACATACACAATCATGCAATCTAGGAACAATAGTAGCTCTAAATGACTCCACTTATGGTAGTGATAGTCTGGATCTTCTCTCTCTCTCTCTCTTTTTTTTCTTGGACAATATGACTAGAGATTTATCAATTTTAGCAAACTTTTCAAAGAACTAGCTGTGGTTTTGTTGATTTTCTCTAGTGTTTTCTGTTTTCGATTTCACTTATTTGTGCTCTAATGTTTATGATTTCTTTTCTTCTGCTTATTTGGGATTTAAATTACTCTACGTTCTCTAGTTCCTAAGTTGGAAACTTAGATTATTTATTTATATCTTTACTTTTTTTCTGATATACACCTTTAATGCTGTAAATGCTGCTGAATTCCACAAATTTTGATAAATTATATTTTCATTTTTGTTTAGCTCGAGTTTTTAAAATTTCCCTTGTGACTTCTGCTTTAACTGTTGGGTTATTTCCCAATATTTTGAAACGTTCTAGCTATCTTTGTGATTCTAATTTAATCCCATTGTGATTTGAGAGCATGTGTGATTCATGTTCTTCTAAGTTTGTGAGGGTGTGTTTTAGGGACCATAATGCAGCCTGTCTTGGCGAATGTTTCATATGAGCTTGAGAAGACTATTTCTGCTGTTATTGGATGGATATTCTAAAAGGTCAGTTAGATCCAGTTAATTATTGTGATATACAGGTCTTCTATATTCTTACTGTTTTTCTGCCTCCTTCATATATCAATTACTCCAACTATAATAATAGATTTGTCTGTTTCTCCTTGCAGTTCTATCAGTGTTTGCCTCATGTATTTTGACTCTTTTGTTGGGTGCATACACGTAGAGGATTGTTATACCATCTTGGAAAACTGATCACTTTGTCGTTATGCAATGTGCCTATTGAGCTCTGATAATCTTCCTTCTTCTGCAGGAAGCTTTGTCTGAAATTAATATGTCTATTCCAGCTCTATGTAGATTAGTTAATGTTAAAGTAAAATACAAAATGAAAACCAAACTTGAAAATTCCTTGAGAAGGCAAAACTATTTAAGCCACGTGAGTAAAACTAAATCTAGTTTGTTTCGTGAACATAAGCGAAACAACTATTTTTTTTGTAAATGCCTTGGATAATCATAAAAGAAACTTGTTATCCTCCTAAAAATGGTATAATAACTTATAACCAATCCTCTGCCATCTGGAAACCCCATTGTAATAACTAGTCATCGTAATGGTTAAACCACATCCTCATTTTCACTCTATAAGCCATCCTGTGATGTCATGCCTCTGAGCTTCATATCAGTTTTGGTTTGAAAGGTCCTAGTTCTTGAACTGTTCTTATATGCTCAGTAAGCACTTACTAATCACTATTTTATTGATCTGCTGGCTTTAATTTTGCTGTTTCTGGATTTTTCACATTAGCATGGTATATATTTCTCCATCTCTTTACTTTTAGTCTATCTTAGTCTTTATATTTGAAGTGGATTTCTTGTAGATAACATATAATTGGGTCTGGTCATTCTTTATATTCTGATGGTCTCTGTCTTTTAAAGGTATTTAGATCATTCTCTTTTAGTGATTATTGCTATGTTTGGGCTAATATCTACCATGTTTATAAATGTTTTCTATTTGTTGCGTTTGCCTTTTGTTTCTTGCTCCCTCTTTTTAATGCCTTATCTGATTTTAATTGAGCATTTTGTCTGATTCTATTTTATCTCTTCTCTTTCCATATTGATTATACTTAAAAGAATGTTTAGTGACTGCTCTTAACTAATCTAAGCCCATCTTTAAATAACATTATAGTACTTAATAAATAGTGCAGGTATCTTATAACAGAGTATTTATTCCCAATTCCTCCCTCCCATCCCTTGCAACATTTGTCATTCATTTAATTTATCCATATGCTGTAATCACTTAATATATTCTTACTATTATTTCTTTAAACAGTTATCTTGTAAGAATAAGAAAAATAAATTATTTTATCTTCCCTTCTTTTATTCCTTCTCGAATTCTCTCCCTTTCTTTATGTAGATCTAAGTTTCTGATCTATATCATTTTCCTTTTGTCTGAAGAACTTGTTTTAAATATTTTTTACAGAGCACATCTCCTAGCAGTGAAATTTCATCAGTTTTTGTCTGAGAAAGTCATTATTTCTCCTTAACTTTTGATGGATAATTTCTCCAGATATAGAATTCTAAGTTTATTTTTACTTCTTTCAACACTTTAAATATTTCACTTGACTCTCTTCTTGCTTGCATGTTTTCTGATGAGAAGTCCAATGTAATTCTCATCCTTGTTCTTCTATACGTACGGTATTTGTTTTTCTCTGGCTTCTTTCAAAGTGTTCCCTTTATCTTTGGTTTTCTGCAGTTTGAATATGATATGGCTCAATATTATTTTTATTTTTATTTCTAACCTGCTTGTTATTCTTTGAACTTCCTGGATTTATAGTTTGGTGTCTGTCATTAATTTTGGAAAGTCATTGACCATTATTACTTCAAATATTTCTTCTGCTCCATTCTCTCATTATTTACCTTTTCGTATTCCACTTATGTACATGTTACAACTTTTGTAATTATCCCGCAGTTCTTGAATACTCTCTTCTGCCTATTTCTTTTGCATTATAGTTTGGAAAGCTTGCATTTTCTTGTCTTCAGGCTCACTGATTCTTTCCTTGGCTATGTTGAATCTATTGACGTGCCATCAAAGACGTTCTTCATTTCTGTCACAGGTTTTTGATTTCTGTATTTCCCTTTGGTTCTTTCTTAGAGTTTTCATCTCTCCGTTTACATTACCCATCTGTTCTTGCATGTTGTCCACTTTTCCCTTTAGAAACCTTAGTATATTAATCACGGCTGTTTTAAATTCCTCATCTGATAATTCCAACATCTGTGGCATACGTGATCTGGTTCTGATGATTGTTTTGCCTCTGCAGACTGTGTTTTTTCTTGGCTTTTGGCATGCCTTGCAATTTTTGGTTGAAATCTGGACATGTTGTATTTAGTAACGGGAACTGAGTAATAGGTCATTTGTGTGAGGGTTTATATTAATCTGGCTATTGAGCTGTATTTAGTGTATTTAGCTGTATTTAATCGAGCTGTGTTTAGTGTTTGCTATAGGTGCTATAGGTGTCAAAGGCTTCAAGTTCGTCTAGTACCCTTGTTTTTTTTAAGATTTTATTTTTTCCTTTTTCTCCCCAAAGCCCCCCGGTACATAGTTGTGTATTCTTCGTTGTGGGTTCTTCTAGTTGTGGCATGTGGGACGCTGCCTCAGCGTGGTCTGATGAGCAGTGCCATGTCCGCGCCCAGGATTCGAACTAACGAAACACTGGGCCGCCTGCAGCAGAGGGCGCGAGCTTAACCACTCGGCCACGGGGCCAGCCCCGTACCCTTGTTTTTTTTGAGGAAGATTAGCGCTGAGCTAACATCTGCTGCTAATCCTCCTCTTTTTTGCTGAGGAAGAGTGGCCCTGAGCTAACGTCTGTGCCCATCTTCCTCTACTTTATATGTGGGATACCTACCACAGCATGGCTTGCCAAGTGGTGCCATGTCTGCACCTGGGATCCGAACTGGCGAACCCTGGGCCACGGAAGTGAAACGGGCGCATTTAACCACTGCGCCACCAGATCGGCCTCTAGTACCCTTATTTTTGCCATTCCTCTTGACTTTGGGACTCTCTTCAGAGATGGTCTGCATTTTGCAGTTCTCTCAGTTGTTATCCAGTATTATTATACAAGAGTCCTGTTGGTGTGATAGTATGATGTGAGGGAATGAGAGCATTCTATAATATTCCAATTAAATGTTAGTGTTTCTAGTGGGCTTGTGTCCTGGAACTGTGACCTGCACAAGTGCTTCTCCAGTGGTGTCGTTTGTTCCTCCCCTGTTTCTTACTTCTTTTCCTGGCCACTGAGTTTCCAATTTATATCCTTGAAGCTCTGACTCCTGTTGACTATTTTCTCCCTAAGGTGGGACAGGAAGACTAGGGAAACTGGAGTGGGAGGAATGTCCTTCCCTAATTTGGATAAGGCTCTGGCAAAGTCTTTCCACCTGGACAGTAGGCCTTTGTTATGAAGAACATTCTGAGAGTAATTCACAATAATTACCTTCTCCTCTCCCTGCCAGAGCTAAGAGTGAATCTTTCTGATCTTCACAGAGAGCATGGAAGGGTTCCTGGATGTAGAGCCTCCAGAAATGTGGGGGCCCTCTAAGACTGTGGTCCTCAGGCGTTTCTCATGCTCATGCTGGTCTACACTCAGCCTCCATCAATTGATCAGTATTACTGTATAAGCATCCCTATCAGTTTGTGGCACCGGTGGCTTCTGATCTAGGGAGACAGATCTCAGTTCTGGCTCTTTGCATAGTCTTGTCTCTCCAATTTCAGAGTGGTGGTTTGCCATGTGTTTTAGTCATCTCAGGCTGCTCTAACAAAATACCATAGACTGGGTGACTTAAGCAACAGACATTCATTTCTTTTGGTTCTGGAATTTGGGAAGTCCAGGATGAGGTGCCAGCTAATTCAAGCTACCAGCTGATACAACCACTTCCTGGCTTGTAGACATTAGCCTTCTTGCTGTGTCCTCACCTGGTGGAGTGAGAGGGAGCTCTCGTCTCTCTTCCTCTTCTTGTAATGACATTAATCCCATCATGGGGGCCCTGCCCTGATGACTTCATCTCAACCATTGATCTCCCAGAGGCTCCATCTCCAAATACTGTGACCTAAGGGTTAGGGCTTCAACATAGGAATTTTGGAGGGACACAGTTCAGTCCATAGCACCATGTAACCTCAGTTTTCTGATGGGTCTAAAGGAAGTCATTGATTTTCAGTTTGTCCAGTTTTCTTGTTGTATAAAGTAGTGTGATAATTTCCAAGCTCTTTAAATATAGCGCTGATGCCTTTCCTATTTACTAATATGTGTGTGTATCCAAGACAATAAATTTCCCTTTGAGAAATTTTCGCTGCTGTGTTATTGCTTTCTATTGTGCGTTGGACATTGTATATGAAAAATTGAACAAATTCTTTGTGACCTAGAAGGATATCTTACTATTTGCTTCTGCAGGGAGCAGGGAGCATTAGATGTCTCTGACCATCTTAATATAATTTCACAGACTGGAAAGATGGGAAGGTGAATTTGAATCTCTGTGAGGAGTTGTCTCTCTCTGACTTACTCTTTATCCTAAGTTGTAGATCCTCAAAGTTCTGACACAAAACCTGTGGAAACTTATAGGATATTCCTATCCTCAAGGGATCTAGAACTAAAATTTTGTCTCTAACTCTGTGAAGTTGTTAGAAGATCTGCCCAGGTTCTCAGTGTCTCACTTTCTCCTCTTCAGGAGCCCTTTAGTCACCTGTCAAGAGAAAAGGGCCTCAAAGGTAGGGCTAACCTCTTTGGGTTTCTCCTCCCAGATCTTGGTCATTTCATATTTTATTGTCTTTTATTGCTTCATTCCCTGTTTTTCACTTTATATAGCTTTTTTTTTTTTTAGCAGGAGAGTTGTTCAGAACTTCCTGGTCTACCACTACCATATTATGCTTATTTTTTAGTTTAAAGTTATTGTTCACGTCAATAAAATTTTAGTCTTCCACAAAATTGTACATATATTACCCCAATATAAATTTAAGCTTAATGACCTGTCCATGTATCTTCCATAAAACGATTTATTGCTGTGTTTCAACAATAGTTATGGTCTACAGTGAAGGTTGTAGCTTTTACGTGCTTTTACTTTCCATTTGACCTTTCTGTCTTGAGAATTCAAATCCTTCTATGCTAAAAGGGCCTAAATAGTATATTTACAACTTTGTGTCCCCACAGATTCTAATGTAATGCCTGACACATGGAACCTCACTGAACTATTGTTAATAATTTGATATCCCTTCAAGTAAATTTTTTAAAGATATTGAATATTTTCTGAGAGGAGTGGTAGAAATTGATTTTATATTAATAAAATTCTATACTCTTATTTTGAAAATTGAGATTTATTATATACACAGAACAAAACTTGACTTTCTAATTTTCATTTCTGTACTCTCATTGCTCTTTCTCTATTACAATAAATGAATTAGATCCACACTTAAGAGAGAATCAACCACATGGGTGAACCTCGAGGGCATCATGTTAAGCGAAATAAGCCAGACAGAGAAAGACAAACACCATATGATTTCACTCATATGTGGAATATAAATGAACTTGCGGACAAAGAGAACAAATTAGCGGTTACCGGGGGAAGCTGGGTGGAGGGTGGGCACAAGGGGTGAAAGGGCATACTTATATGGTGTATGACAAATAATAATGTACAACTGAAATGTCACTATGTTATTAGCTATTATGGCCACACACACACAAAAAGATAGAATCAACTTTTGTAGATATATTTACAACATCTTGCTCAACATGTTTTAAAGTTATTTTTATTGGAGTTTATGTTAGCAAAGTTCCCACTTAGTTCTTATTTTTCTTTGCTTTTCTTTTGCACTTTTTTAGAACAGATAATCTCTGGGGAGGCATATTTGGTAAAGATTTATAACTAACAGCATAAAATAAAGAGCTGATTTCTATTAGACAGCATGTCGCTCTGATATATTTAGTGTCTGCATGTCAGCTGACTATGTCAAGTGAGTTGTACTTGGAAATAGATCACATGTAAGTTACATGAATTCTCATAATAAAACAGGTCAGGGATTTTTGTGTTTGCCTGTTTGCTGTGTTGAGTTTCTACTACCGTTGCTGTTTATTTTGGTGGGAGCTGGACAAATTTATACAGAGTTACAGACTCTGCTATATAACCACATGTAACGGGTCCCGTATTTCTGATTTATTACGGTAATGTTTTGGAGCCCCTTATGAACTGCCATATGGGCATCTCTCTTTATACATCTTGGTTTTTATAGATGAATTGCTGAATTAATATTTGAAAAAGAAATTAATGCTGTTACACCTCTTCATAAACTTTAGAATCATTATGGAAATACTTACAATCCTGTGAAAAACTTTAATTCATTAATTCCATAAATTATCTTGGTTAGAATACATTTCTAAACCACCTCATTGAGTTTGAAAATCATCAAGTCTCAAAGAAAAGAAAAATGCAATTAAGGCTTTTTGATTTTTATCTCATAAGACACATCACCTTAATTTTACTTGTAGATATTTCATATATTTGATGATATAATGGCATATTCCTTTACATTCTATATCTACTAGGACGTGACCGTTTATATGCAAGAGTCTTATTGATTATAGAATATTTGTCTTTTATTTTTCTTCTACTCCAGTAGTTTTGACAAAATGTAAAGTTTAATAGAACAATCCTTTTGTCTATAAAAGTCAGCTGGTAGAGCTGTGTCCCAGTTCAGCAATAATCTAAGTTGCATTCCTCTCAAATGTGTCAAAGATTTTTAAATATAAATTATAAGAAAAAGGAAAAAAAGCCTCAGATAAAATATCAACTTTCCTCTAGGGTGAGTTGTTTACTTTCATGTTTTGTTAGTATGAGGCCTTTTGATGGCTTAGCTAAATTATGGGCTTTGCAGTCAGAAAAGCCTGGAATTAAATTCTTACTTTACCTATTTCTGACTGTGTGGCTTTAGGCATATAACCTTTGTAATTTTCATTATTCTCAGTTTTAAAGTGGGAACATAAATGACTAATTCACAGGGTTGATGCAAATATGAAAGGCATATAATACATTTCTGCTGTGTCTGACGCTGAGGCACAAACTTTCACGATCAAGACATTTAGATTGACAGCACAGAACACATATGCTGCTTATTTCTCTCTTTGCAAGTTAGCCCTAGTGAAGCCTTCTTCTGAAATATTCTCCCTCTGTGAAAAGTTTTGAGATAATATAGGGAGGGAAAGAGAGCACATGATATCCACAAACCAGAAGAATGTTCAAAGAACAAGCTGAAGAGCAAAAGCACAAATCAGCTTGGCTTGCATTGCCACAGATGTAGCGCGTGAGGTGCTGGATCTAGAAATCTGCATTTGCAAACAGCACCTACAGTAATTCTGACATACACTAAAGTTCAGAATCTATCATATCAGGGAAGACGTAAATAAACATTTATGGCATAAAATTATTTTTTTAGAAAAGAGAAAGAGATATTTAAATCTATGCATTTCTTTATGAATTGTGATGGTACGAAAAAAGTCTTCATGGGAAATTGAGGAAGGTTTCCTAGGCAAAGGAAATACGTTTGAAGCCTGATAATATGCACTGGATTTTTCATTTATAAGGTAATGTAACATCAATCCCATGGCTCATTCACAAACATTCTGAAAAAAACTCCCATTAAATATAGAATTCCAAAGCAGAACCTTTTTTATCGTATGTATTAAAAATATTTCAACTAGTGGAGCAGAACAATACAAATATTGTTGTTCAGTCACATATATTTACTGACTAGTAATGGTGCTGGGGCCGGCCCAGTGGCATAGTGGTTAAGTGTGCACATTCTGCTTTGACGGCCCAGGGTTCGCTGGTTCGGATCCCGGGTGCAGACATGGCACCGCTTGGCAAGCCATGCTGTGGTAGGCGTCCCACATATAAAGTAGAGGAAGATGGGCACAGATATTAGCTCAGGGCCAGTCTTCCTCAGCAAAAAGAGGAGAATTGGCGACAGATGTTAGCTCAGGGCTAATCTTCCTCAAATAAAATAAAAAAATAGTAATGGTGTATATTTTCCCAATGACATTGATATTAGAAAGTATTAAGGTGCCCAGGGTGCTGCTAAATGATGTTTCTGCCTGCTCTGTCACTGTCTACACTTCCTATTTCTATGTCTTACTTTATTTTACTAATTATTATAAAATTAATACGTGCTCATTAAAAAAATTCAGGTATGACTGAAATATATTGAATGAAAGTCCCATATCCCCCAGCTCACAATTTCCCTCATCCTTTGTAAGAAATAAAAGCTTAAAATTTTGACTGTGCCAAGATATTTTTATTACTTACTCAAACTAAGTACCTTATATTTCTTCATGTTCTCAAAATTCAAATAACTGATAAGTTGATCAGGTAAAATGTGAAAGATTGCCACTTGTATGTGTCCCCATGCCACTTACCTGTCTGTTGCCACTGTCACTGTGCATCTTTTCTCCTAATCTCATATAATGCTGAGACCATCATAGTGGCATCTATCTAAATCCATGAACTTAACATTAATTTTGAAAAAATGGAAGATATTTTGGAAGGTTATGTAATTCATCTTCCAGCTGTTCTCCACAAGAAATCGTAATTAGGGCTTGTATTAGCCCACCAGTGACACCCAGGAAAATAGAAGTATAAGAAGATGTGATGAGGATTGAATGTTTATAGACCAGGTTCTCATCCCTGGATGTGCGTTACCTTGATTTGGAGAGCCTGTAAATACACACACACACACACATACATACATACATACATACATACATACATACATACATACCACATCCAGGATATGGAATTTTGACTAGTGGAATAGAATGGAACTTTCTAGAAGGGTCTGGTTATCAGAGTCCAAATATCTGTGGAATTAAACAGTGTTCTCCTAATTATGTCCTAGGAAACATTAGCCAGGAGTATGGGCCTAATATGTTTGAAACATGCTGGATAACTGTCCTTGTCATGGGAGATCCAGGCACACTTGCACATGCACATTTGACATGCTCTGAGAGATCCTGTAATCAAGAAACCTGTTGAATTTTGTTTTGTTTTGTTTGTAAGTCCAGTCTGTCCCAAACAGACGCATCCAACAAATACTTTATTGAGAATTAATTTGAGCCAAGCCGTGTTCTAGGTACTGTGATGGAAGGTAGTAAAGGTCCTGCTTTAATGGAGCTTGTCTTCTAGAGGGATGAGATAAATAAATAATCATCAAACAAAAGGAGACACCCAAAATAATGAGTAATATGAAGAAAACTAAACAGGAAGACAAGAGGCAGGAGTGCCAGGTACGCTACTTTAGAAGCTGTGATCAGAAAGAGCCTGTCTTAGGTGGTAATATTTTGGCCAAGGCCTGAAATGACAAGAGGAGCTGGTTGTGCAAAGATCTTGAGGGAAGAACTTTCAGAGTAGAATGAACAGCTGGTGCAAAGGCCGGAAGCAGGACTGAGCTGGGCTTGTTCAAGGACACCCAGTATGGTTAAAACATCATGGAGGATGTGCCAAAGACTGATGTATGTCTGATAAGGAGGGTGGATTTTGTTCTAAATGGTAAAGGAAGCAGTCGGCGTGACATGATTAAATTCACCTTTAAAAGTTCTACTGACGGCTCAGAGGGGAAGAGATCAGGGATGTAGATGGGAAAGGTGACAGAGAACAGACGCATTAAAAAGATGAGGAAGAGGCCATTGAGGTAGTTCTGGTGAGGTACAGCTTTGCTGAACTGGGTGGTCATAGATGAGATGAAGAGAGATGCCCAGATTTTGGTTATAATTTGGAGGTGCCATGATAGAACTACCTGTGGTGTGTGAGCCTGAAAATGGGTGTATGGGGTACTGGTGGGGAGGGGGCAGGAGGTAGAGAATTGATTAATAAGGGGAATCAAATCAAATTAACTTGACTATGAATCACCCAACTCTTTTTTTTTTAATGTATTAGAAAATATTTTGGTAACTACCAAGAGAGGGATATTTGTGAAGTAGGAAGAAAAGAAGGCAAATGACAGACTCCCTGGGGATTGGTATTCCTAATGCGTTTGCCTTCGCCTTGGATAATCGACACGAGGTTGACCTCATCCGTTGATCCGCTCATGGTAGTGGCATTATCCTTTATTTTTTTTCTGCATTGTTACAGTTAAAAAAAGAAGGAGGAGGAGGAGAAGGAGGGAAAAGAGGAGGAAGAGAGAAGAAGGGGAAAAGGGAGGAGGAGGGAGGGACGGAGGAGAAAAAGAAGAAATAAAAATTAAATATAAATTATTGAGAACAACTTCTGCTTCATGCTAATTTTTTCATACATGAAGCCTCACAGTATGTCACGTAAGAGGAAATAAAAGCTATTTAGCTGCTAGGTGCCATAGGATGTGAGGTTTGCAGGTTTGCAAGTGAGTTGTGTGTTAGGTAGAGGCATCTTGATATTGTGGAAGGAATATAGCTCCTGGTCTTACCATATGATCGTTTTACAAACACCAGATACTTTTCTTTTTTTCACCTTTCTGACCTTTAATTTCCTCTCTGCAATTTGACTGTGCTAGCTTAGCATCATTCCCATGGTCTTTCTAGCTTTTAAATTTTAGAGTCTATGAGTCTAATTACAGATCTTTCCAAATTATTATTGCTTCCAATTTCCCTTAACCATTTTTAATGGGCACATCCAGCAGTGCCATGAGGTTTAACAACCTGTCATCAGAGTGTGGTCCTGACTTGAATGTTGGGGGATCCTTTTGTTTATGTTAATGAGTAAGATGAGGAAATGAAACAACAGAAACAGGTCGTAAATTTTCTCATTCATCAGTGATGTGAGCAACTTCTTTGCTGAATCAGATCCTAGTGTTTAAATACTGGAAGAAGATTTTATCAATGTTTTGCGATGTTCACAAGTTGACAACTTTTAAGTTTACTCTACATTTGATAGAAACAATCTTTATCGAAGCTATCATAGTTGAAACCTGGCTTAATGGGGATGGTGGAATTTAAACTACTCAATATAAAGAAAAGTTTGGGCAATAGTAACTTCCCTGGATGGAGCGACATTACGATGTTAACTGTTAATATGATTTTCTTAAAGAAGGTAGCCGTTTTATAGTAAAAAAGCAAATCAGACATGGCTCATCAGTGTTATTGCTGACAAAGTGAAATAGACATTCTCCAGATACATTGAATTCTTTCCCTTTTCTTCTAGGGTTTTTCAGGAAATGCAAATGCAGACAGCGTTGTGTACTATAGACTCCAGCCTTCCATCAAAGCCAGGTTTCTGCGCTTCCTCCCTTTAGAGTGGAACCCCAAGGGCAGAATCGGAATGCGGATTGAGGCGTTTGGATGCGCATATCGTAAGTGTGTGTTTACCGAACACACTGAAATGGATATCAAAAGAGATGTTTTAAAAGCCAAACTGCACCCTGAAATAGACTTTATAGCTATGTAAAGAGATATAAAAACAGGAATGATTTTTCTGGAAAGCTGTTTTTTTTGTGCCCGTACATGCCAATATTGACTTTAGTGTTCAGCTTTTGTATTTTGAATCAGAAATGGAAGCATTCTATAGATAGATAGGTCAATATAGAGAAAGATACAGAAATACGTCTGTAGAGATATGTGAATGCATTTATCCAAACCTAATATTATCGACTAGATCCTAACTTTCAAATATTAGGGCTTTTCCCCCATGGACTATATTTGATGATGTTTCATTTGGATTCTCTGAATTTAATAAGAGAGAGTTTTTGATTTAGTATAATTAATCATATGTTAGGAGACCAAAGAATGTTTTTCTCTCTAGCCTAAAAATAATATGCCATGTAACTCACTTAGAGACGTGCTGTGCCCTCCGCATAAATTAATAGAAAAGGTAAAGACCTCTGCCAGAAATAAAATATGTTTGAAATACTTTCACATAGAAAAGATAGAAACCACAGATTTCACTTAGTCTCCTCTTAATGAAGCATTTTATTATATCTTTTTGTGGGGCAGGGACCTAAGAGTTATTGATGGCCCACCTCAAGCCACACCATCCTGTTACATGCTCTTTCATTATAGAACAATGAGCTAGTTAATATGATCTACAGTTATCAGATGAGCAGTCTGAGGTTTGGAGAGTTCAGTAATTTGCCCAACATCTCACAACTAGTACTCGGAAGAATCTGGAAAAGAACCCAGGACTGTCCACTACATCATTATTCCTCTAGTAAACTTTTATTTTTCAGCCACTGAAGCTTTTTTCACACATATTTGATGATGTTTAATTTGAATTCCCTGAATTTAATGAGAGAGTTTTTGATTTAGTATAATTAATCATGTGTTAGGAGACCAAAGAATGCTTTTCTCTCTAGCCTAAAAATAATATGCCATGTAACTCACTTTGTGATATAAGTAAAATTAGGTTCTGGTTCACTTTATTTACATAAGAGGAAGGGATGGCATAAAGAGGGCAAGCAACTTGCTGAAGTTGTCTACACTGTGTCAGAGAAGCCGTGTTATAAAGATGCATGAGTCTCTTTGCATGCTTAGTGATGTTCCCAGTGCCCACCTCCACCATCAAACGTGATTGCCAAACCTTCTGTTCCCACCAGGACCTATAGAAGGATAGTAGTATTAATATCAATAGTAGTACTAATAGCGATAGCACTAATAGTAATAGTGTTAATTTTATAATTCTAGAAATAGGAAAGTTTTTTCTTGAGACTTTATTATATGTGTGGTACCATATTAAGCAGTTAATGTATAATTGAAAAAAAAGTCCAGATAAGTGTTATTCGATAACTACTCCATTTCCCCACTTTGCAAATAAGTAAGCCAAAACTTAGAGAGGTTGACTTGCTCAAGCCACACAAATAGGAAGTGACAGAGCCAGGTTTGCAGCCCAGTCAGCCAGACTCCAGAACTCAAGCTCATGGTCGTTTCCCTCCAGTTGTTGAATCACAGAGATGAGCCATGGGCGGCTTACTGCTCACCATCTGCCCAACTTACTGCTGGCTTCTTGGCTTCAGGAATCCAGTGTAGCTGCTCTTGTTCTGTGGTAGCTCCTGCATTCACAACTATCACGCTTGAATAACACCCATCCTTAAAAAAAAAAATCCCACCCCAAACTGAGATTCTGGAAGGTAGAACCTAACAGTCCGTCTTATTTGTCTTTGGGTCATAGCGTTTAGCAAAGTCCATGCCACATGATGCACAATTAGCAAAACAAACTTCAAAATGGTTCTTGTTTATGATTATATTCTCTGCTTATTCAGAGCATCCACCTTGCAAAATATTTATTAATCACAGTATAATAATAGCTAACAGTTACTGAGAATTTATTCTGTGTCAGATTCAGTTTTTATAGACATTCTAATTTGATCCTAAAAATCACCCGTCTAATAGAGTCTTAGAAATATTAAGCAATTTTCCCAGTAGCACATACTGAATACCCATTCAATCTAGTATGTAAATTCTAGATTGGTTTAACAAGACTATGGATGCTGTTTTATGGAAACTCAAGCACCACTCATAAGGTCCCTTCGCAAGTGACTGCTGAGCTACTGGTTCCTTTGAGTTCTCTGCTGCCGTGTGCCAGATGATAATTCAGATCCCCTCCCCCGCTTAACGTTGATCTGGCACCCTATGGAGCATTCTTTTCGCTGTGACTTCATTTGCTATCTCTTGGAGTAAGCACACTGTCCATGTGTTTAGTCAGCCTCCTTTTTTCAGATGCACAGTTGAAATAGCAGTGCTGGAAGCCAACATGATTTAAACTCAAACATAAACACATATGGTAAAACCATATGACAGGATTCAGTGTAAAATTGCCATTGTAGAATTTTGGATAAAAGAGAAAAAAATAATAAACTTAATGGAAAAATACTCTCATAGATTACCTAAAATAACCCCGAAATGGCTTGGATGTGAGTGATTTATGGGAATGTATTTAATCAAATTGACTTTAATTCTTCAATTACACTAGGCCGGGAGGTTTGTATGCAACCAGCCAGCCTGTATGTCTACACCGTCTGTACTGAGTTAATGTGACTCTTGGGTGGGCCTTGCCTGAGCCACTCACTCAAGAGTGGTGTACACTTGGGAGTTTCAAGTCTTCTGTCATGGGGAAAAGCGAACCTTAGAGAAATTAAGAATTTTGTCCAGGATTACACAGCCTGTATTAGATCTGGGATTTTAAAATCCAGATTAATACGTGTATGAATCATACATGTAGTCATCGTTTAAGTATTTATTGACACTTGCTAAAGGAGAACTCTACTAGGTATTGGGTGTAGGCAGAAATTCTAAAGTAATGTATATTTCCTTGGTAAAGATGGGCATGTGCAATGTCGTAAAATTGCACAGACTCAATGCAAAATGTTGTAGCGTGAGTGAAGCTGTGAGGAGTAAAGTGATTGGTAAATTGAGATTAGTATAAGAAAGTTTATGGCAATAAAAGTAAGATGCAGATGTTTCCACATGGGAGGCTGGGAGGTAGTCCAAATAGGAGGAGATCCCAGCCAAACACAGGACCAAGGGTTGCTTGGAGGATCAATTGCATTTGAGAATGCTCATTCAGACTGAAATGAGGGCTACAGGGTGGAGGGTTAAATCTGGAGGCAGAGCTTAATTAGGAGGCTTCTGAGCTTGTTGTGCTAGTGCCAGTGGAGCCTCCAACTAGAGAACCAACAGTCAGGAGAGAGGGTTCTCTTGATCTGAATCAGATTCAGAATACACTGAGGATCTTGAATCAAGACAGCTTAGTGATTGCCTGTGAGGGGACACTGCCTTATCAGATTTGAATAACTTTCTTGAAGGTGGTGCCACTTACTGGAAGAGGGCACTGGAGAATAAGTGAGTTCTGGAAGGGAACAGGAGAGAGAATTAATTCCTTTGCTGACTCATTGAATTCAAGTGTGAAATATGGAAGGTTGGAACTCCAAACCCTCTGGGTTGAAGATATATAATTGAAACGTATATAGATATCATCATTATTATTAAATCATAACATTTCCACTGATTGAGTTACTGTTAATAATAAAAGTATAAAGTGCTATGTTTGAACAACTACTTATGTCTTTGAAGAGTAGAAATGTGTTTCTATCATAATTAAAGCAGGTTGTTTATACTGTTTTTCAAATAGTGTGCATTTTTATGCGAGGCCCCCCTTGTGCCTAATACACGTGTTGGCTAAAGTTATAGATGCGAGTTGGTCCTGTAACTATTTCAGGGAAAGAGGTTATTGTGAGAACCACAAATAATTTTATTACCCTCTGTCCCAATGACTTAGAGCAGGAACTTGTTATGAAGGAGCATCAAGTGAATGGAAAATCCATATCAAAGAGCATGTTCTGCTTTTACGTCGGTAAACTTGAAGTTGTTTCCTGAGTAATGAGAGAAGTAGGAGCTAAATTTTGTGGGTTCAAAAGGAAAGTATAAATTTCAGATGTCTTGGCTGTAGCAGCTGTGAACATGTTTATAGATCCAGCCAAGAGATGTAGGTAAGGAAATAACTTGTGGAAGAAAGAAGAAGAAAAGAAAATGTTTGATGATAAAGAAATACCACTCTAGTAAATGTTCCAACGGAAAGTAAACAATGGTAAACAAAGACAGAGAAAAGGCAATAACTGGATGAAAGTGAATGTGTCTGAGATGTCCTTAGGAAGTGGCAATTAAGCCGCAGGAGATAATGTTCTTTCATTGTGGATAAGTTGCTGAGGCAATTGGCCTTAGTATAAATTCTAAGTTTCTTTTCTCTAGTGCTTTGTAAACATCCTCATTTTGCAATCCATGATCTTCCCTTCCTCATCCTTAAAGGTATAAGAACTTCTGACTACCCAGCTGTACTAAACTAATTTCAGTTTCTTTGGCATGCCATGATTTCATGATTTTTCTAGTCTTAGGATCTTTGCGTGATCCCTAGGGCAATCACTACAAAGCCAGCCTTCATTCCTCTACCTAGATAATTATTTCACTCATCGCCTTTTCTCAGCATAGAAATCACTGTTTCTGACAACTTCTGTGACACCCCACATTTTGGTCAGAGGATGTTTCCACCTGCTCCTGGAACAGCCAGACTGCTCCCGATCATACCATGCACACAGTATCTGTATTGTAATTGGATATTCCTTTTTTGTTATTAGTCGTAGGATAGATGAATGAATGAAAGGTGAGCCTCAGGAAGGCTTTTCCCATCATCCTGGTGGCATATTCAGCCTGTGAAAGATGAGGACACAGGGAAAGCTGAGTGAAAAGATTGGAAGAAATGTATGGAAGTGTCAAACTATTGTGTTCATTTGCTTAAATGCAGACAGTTTGAGAGAAAATTATGGGTTCAATTTAATAAATCGAACATAAGTCAATAATTACAAAACTCATGTTAACTTAAAAAAATAAGAATGTACATTTTGTAATGTAAAAAATATTGAAAGTGGAAACTACTGACATCAGTTGATTTCAGTGTAGAAAACATGTTAATAGGAAATATAAGAGAGTAGCATGAGAAATGGAAATGTTCACCTGGATGAAAAAAACAGTGAGAGAACACTAGATAATAGTCTTCTGTCGATTCAGGATACTAATCTCTCATACCACAAGTCTGGTTAGGGGAAAAAAATGAAAAGCAGCAAATTTGTTATATTTACAATAAAGAATAGTTATAATTGAATTCAATACCTATTTATTAAGCAGCTCCCACATGTTAACTACAAGATCTTGACCGAGGTGAATTAAATACAACCCCTGCTCTCAGAATGGTTATCAGCTAATGCTCTAGCTGAGGAATCCCATTTTATGTCAAAGTTTAAAAAGAAGATAGATTCTGGTTGGCGTAAAGTCAGAGAGGATAAATTCTAATTTTTTGCAAAGGTTATAGTCTTAAGATTTTAATTTGATGACAAGTGAAGTTATATTAAAGTTAAAATAAGTTTGGCTATTATAATACCAGAAAAGAAGGAATCTATGAAAACCCAGCAGGATATGTCAAAAGAACTCAGTGAGGAGTCTCTCACTGACCAAAGATGGAAACGTTTTAGCGTTAATAAGGATAGTCACAGCAGTTTTGAAACATTAAATATGTTAAATGGGTTCAAGATAATACAAAAAAACCCCCCACAACTCATTGATCATCGATGAGAAATGTTATGGTACCAACTCATTATTTTGAAAACTGAGAAATGAAGGGAAAACATCAAGCATTCACCTTATTTTTCCTATGTAACCATAGTTCAAGGTTACCAGAGTGGCTAGAGATTTAGGGTGGAATAATGAAAAAGAGGGAGTCAGAGAGGGAGTGACTCAACTCCTGCATACAAATTCCTCTTAAATCCTTGGCTGATTCCTGAACTGCACGTTCCTAGAAGAGACGCTGAGGAGCCCAGGTGAAGGCAGGAGCTGGGAGGTTAAAGTCCTCAAGACTTCCGTATCTGCCCAGTGCTGGGAAGAGCACCTTTGGAGTTCAAGCCCTGCCAACGGAGAGGGACTTGTTAAAAAGCCTTGGGCTTCTATCTGAAAAGTCAGAAGGGCATCACCTTAGGAGTAAAGACCACACCCTAGGAGCAATTCTTAAGTCCTAGGGCTAAGGACAAAACCAAAATAGACCTGTCCCAACAAAACCTGGAATGGAGATTTCACAGGGTCAAGATGACCCGTCAGTAATTCAACTCCCTGTGGACCTCTTCCATTTACTTCCTGTCACCACCATGCATCCCTCCCCAGTCTCTCATACCCTCCCAACCCTCCTCCCTCTTCCATCCCCTCCCCTTCCCCACTTCCTCTTCTTTCCTGACACTAGGCATTTTCATAGGTGGCCATCTATTCAGTTTAAGTATCACTTCCTCAGAGATGTCACTCTTAATTGACGAGCTAATTGAGATCTCTCTGCTCAAAGCTCTCATATATCCCTGTGCTTTTCCTTCAGGCTCCACTTACAATTTCTAAATATATCTGTACACGTGGGATGAGTTACCTGACATCCCTCTTTTCTGGACTGGAGGATCTCTGAGGACAGAATGTGTTCACTGTTGCAAAATCAGTTTCTATTGTAGGACTTGCCGCATATTCCTAATAAGGAACCCGAGAATCAGCATATAACTGACTCCTGTGACCATTACAAAAGTTCCAAATAAATATTAGAAGCAGAAATCTAACTTATATCCTCCAATGACACACTCAAGCATCCTTGACGTAGTAGATCTTTCCAATTTCAACTCTATTTAAAAGGTTAATTTAGATTGATATTTAAGTGGCACTGATCATGTTTGTTCCCATAACCTCTTGGAGTGTTGTTACTGACCTTAGCTCAGTCTATTTAAAACCGTGACAGTAAAGTCACCTTTTCTCTGTGGTCGTATACAGCACTTGACCTTGTGTCTTCTTCCTTTTTATAGTATTAATTTTAGTTGTTTTAAACTTGAGTTCCTTAAATCATTCTGTGTTCTTTTATGCTACTATGCAAAAATAGTACAACCTATTTCCTGTTGATTTCTCGAGTACTTGGTCTCTCCTCTCCATCTCTTTAAAACCCAATTCAGTAATGCAGATCTCAAGTGCCAGTACATCATGCCAGTGCTTTAATATTTCACTGTATAATAGTTTAACGGCAACTCAGTCTAATTTATGTTTCTTAGAATTCAAAATTGGACCTCTGTTTAGTAATTCCTAGGTAGTAATTTTCAAATAAAGAAACAGTATGATCAGTGTTTAAGACTGACTTCATGTTTAGCCAAGAAGTGTTTGGTCCATAGCTCTTTTCTCCAGTGGTAGCACTCTTTTTCTATTTATATTTTTGGGGTGATTCCCAAAGAATTAATAGAAGACTCTCATGTGTTTTTCAAGAATTCTTTCATGACCTTCAATAAAGTCAATTTTTTATCATTCAAGGATTTGTTTTCCAGTTCACACATTTTCTATTCTAATTTTTCCTGCTTAAGTTTCTTAGTCAACTGACCTCATCTGTAATGCGATAGTTTAACTCATAGAATTAATTTCTCCCTGAACCATCTTTCAGGGATAAGTCCCTACCACCTCCACAATTTTCTATGAGTACCACCTACAGAATAAATAAATAAGACGTATTCATTTTCCATGGTACAATTCAATATGCAATGTGGTTGTTCATTTTCAGAGAGTAGGTTTCTATAGCGTACTCGTTCTTCTTGTCAAATAACCCCCATGCTGTCGTCTGCCTCAGGATCACTCAGGAACCTGTATTCCTGGATATTGTTCTCAGAGATTCTAATTTGGTGGACATCAGGCAGAACCCAGGATGTTGAGTGTTTGTGGAGACCCCAAGAGTTTCTTCTCAGTTGATTCTAACATGGCGGAACCATGGAGCCTCAGTTTAAGAAAGCATGCTCTTGAACATGTTTTTCTTTAATAATCAACTTGGGGGGTGGGGAGGACATTGCTTTTTCAAATAGCAACTTCTCATAATTTGAGGAGCCTCACACTTCTGGAGTAGGGGTAGGATGCAGGGGTGAGGGAAGGAAACTGGGTCAAGTGGAAGATCTTACAGTGAGGAGTGTGTTTGCATGTGAAATATGCAGAGGTGGAAAAACAATTTGCTGCTCACAGAGATAAAGCCTTTCTGCAATTTAGTTGACATCCTTCTCTGAGGCTGAGTGGATCGGCTCCTCCCGCACATGTTAGAAACCATTCGGGACCCAGCCCTGATGCAGAAGCAAAGCTCTGAGCCCCAGCATGAATAATCACATCTCAGGGCTTTGTGTCTTCCCCACTAGACTGTAAGGCTCCTTGAAAAAAAGATGTGCTCTGTTTTTATGCATTGCTGTGTATTCCACTGTCTGCACAGAAAGCTCTCCGTTAATATGTGCAGAAAGGAGCATAGAATGCACGTTTCAGCAATGCCACTTCTGACACAACTCCCTGAAAGAAATTTGAATATTTTCTATTGGAAGACCCTTCATTCCACAGAAGATTGTATTTCTGAATCATACACATAAAGCAGATTAAACCTCTGTCTCAAGGTCACAGGGAGAATTGATATGAGAGTAGGGCCTACAGTCTTTGTGAGCCTCTCCTTTCCTTGATTCCTGCTATAAATGAGAAGATTTGAGATGGAGATACTCACTGGGGAAGATTCAGGTCACCGACGGTTGCTGTGGTGAGTCAGCTCAGGCATTTGCTGACAGTCAGAGAAAAAGCCACAGAACCCGCAGATGGCTCAAAATCGTTCTTGCTGCATAACCCAGCAATGACATTGATAATTGAATATTTCTTGTGCACTTCAGAAATTCATTATTTTTAAAGAGTACACTTTTTAAAAATAAATACACCAAATGTATTTATTAAACTACTTTTGCTGCACCTATTTTTCTGCCCAATATTCCAATAACAATTAATAGCATTAGCATTAGTAGTAGTTAACATTTATTGTGTTCTAATTATGTGCCATCAACTCTTGCAAAAATTACTCAGCTGTGCATTCATACAGTAATCCTACGAAGAATATGCTATTATCATTCCCATGTTACAGATGAGGAAAGAGGGAGAAAGAGCTTAGGTAACTTGCTGTGATAGAGAGAATCATGCCCTGTGACCTGTAAATATATTATATTATATGACATAGGTACTTTACAGATGTGATTAAATTAAGGATGCTGAGATGGGGACAGTATCCTGGGTTATCCAGATGGGCCCACTATAATGCAAGGGGTCCTTATAAGAGAGAGATGAGAGAATCAGTCGGAAAAGGAGATGTGACTATGAAAGCAGAAATGATGAAGATGCTGTGATACTGGTCTTGTACATGAAAGAAGGGGCCATAAACCAAGGAATGCAGGTGGTCTCTAGAAGCTGGGACAGGCAAGCAAAGGGGTTATTTTCTACGGACTTCAGAAGGAAAGCAGGCCCAGCCAACACCTTGATTGTAGGACTTCTGAATTCCAAAACTGTGAGATAATAAATTTGTGGTGTTTTATGGAGCCACGTTTGTGGTCGTTTGTTACAGCAGTAATAGGAAACGCCTATACTTGCTGAAGGTAGAGTGAAGATTCAGACCCACACAGACTAGTTGTCTTAGCTACTAGGCTAAACTAGAATATCCACTATGAAAAGTGGCTGAGAAGGAGCTAGACTAAGAGGAAGTGAGCATGTCAGAACGACTTGCTACTTGTTACTAGAAAATTAGAGTTCATGCTCACCCCATGGTAAGAAAGGCTATGACAGGCTTAATTATCAACATTGATAATATTATTATTAATATTGCTAATAATATTATTGATATTTATAGTAATCCAATCACTAAAATATAACCTCAATTAATAAGCATACTAATGAACAAATTTACAATTAAAAAATCATTCTTCCTTCTGATCAAGTAACACATTTCCTCCTATGTCTTTGGACAGTAAATCTTTTATTGTTTTCAACTTTCTGAACTTATGATTTCCAAGTTTTCCTATAGTCAGTTTTCTAATACCTTTGCTTTTCCTATTTATACAATTCAACTGAATACGAAAGATCCTTTTTCCAAAAGTGCTTGACAAAAGATAGGAAGAAATGTGATACTGACTCAATTTAAGTATCAGTATTACTTTGGATTCTTAAGTTAGTGTTTCTAAACAAATAAATATTGAGTTGGATTAATCTCATTAATGGTATATACTCGTATTAGGTCTTTGATAGGTTAGTTTCAATATAAAGAACTATTGTTATAAATCATCTGCTTTTTCTTTTGTTGGAATGTTTGCGTTGATGGTGCTCTTTTGAGTTCAAAAATCTAAGAATCTTTGTGGAATAGTGAAAGTAAATTCACCCTCACCGTTACTGGTGATGGCTAAGACTTGAAATGTTGCTTCCCCAGTCGATGATGTGGAGCCCAAGTATTCTTTTCAAGTTAGTAGTGTTAAAATAATAATTTTCGGTAATGTGAAAACATGACTCTCATTCAAATATAGAACAAACACATATCAAAGATGCATTTGATTCATTAAAGAAGGAATCAGAAGACTAAGAAAGCTAGTTCAAAGGAAATTCAAGAGACTGAGTGTACATAGAAATCCCAGAAAGAATGGTGGATTGCTACCATTATTTGGTTAAGTACACAAATGGTTTTAATGCCCAACAGGACAATAAAACCATGGCCTTTGGGGATATATTTTGTACCAGACAGAAATCATTTGCACCTCTACTGGGAAAAAAACCTACAAATTAATATGTAACTCTGGTCCTAATCTGTAATAAATAGTAAATTGAGACGTTTATTGCTTCACTAGAATTAAATAATCTTTAAACGAGCCTGTAGAAAATAGTCAGTGTGACGTTGAAAGAATGAGAAATTATGCCTTTGATTTATTCCCAACTTTTCCACCTTTTTTTAACAGTGATAAGATCACTTTCAAGAGAGACTATATACTTCTCTCTCCCGCCAGCACCCTAGGAGTGCTAGATGCTGATGATACATTGAATTTAGATGCTCTCTCTGTCTCTCTCTCTCTCAAAAGATTAGTTTTTTTTGGATAGTGCCAGATTTTTATATCTTTAACCTATGTATCATAACTCAGTGTTTTTTAGTTATTGTTTAAAATTGTATGCTTTTTATGTATCAGATATGTTGTGTAAAAGGCTATTGATAACAGTGGCTTATATTAGGCCTATTAAAAGTGAGTTTTCTGTCTAGAGTAATACTGTTAAGAATCATCCTGAATTTTTTCGTTTATGAGACTCTTGTATGTATATTGCATGTATGTATCTTGAAGTTTTCGTGTACTGCATTGTGCTCACATTCTGAATCATATTTAGCTTTTTTTTTCCCCTGAAGGGTGTTGTTCACATGCACGTGACACCTGTGATGTGATTGTAGCCAGTTCGTTGATCCCCCTACTTCACTACTTTCTTGCTTTCAGGCCCCTTTTTTCTGGGAGAGCCCCCCTCACTCCTACGTCCTCCTTCTGAGAGCTAAATTACTGACTGTCCTTGTAGTTTCTCAGCAATTCTTGGAGCTTCCTTTCAGGACAGCGAAGGAGAGAATGTGTTGAGAGAGTGAGTAGGCCTCTTGGAGTTCAACGTTCTAAGAGTAATTCTAGTTTATGGGGACAAGTACAGGACTTGAAGATCATGGAGTATAGGGAGATAATTGATTACAATCTGCTTGGGCCTCAGGTTTCCAGACATGAGAACTAAGTTTGCCCAACTACCTTAACTAAATGACCTCAGTCTTCTGTTAATCTTGGTCAGAAGGCCTTTTATTGTCTGTAATGGTTTTATGAATTTATTTGTCCACTTGCTAATTCTTGTCCATCTTCACTGACTGTAAACTTCATGAGGGCAGGGAGCACATTGGTGTTAATCAGTCTTTTTAGCTCAGCATCTAGCACAGTCTCTTAACATGATAGGCTAAATAAATATTTGTTGAATGGATGTATCAAATTACGTAGCGTTATACCTGTGAAGTAGGAAGAAAATAGGTGAGAGTGAGAGAAAATGACAAGTGGCTTCAGTGTAAGAGCTGAAACAATATACTATTGCTTTAGGCATCAATTTTCTGCTACGTTTTCACTATCCCATTTCACTGATAGAAATATTCCGGGCACAAAGCTTTAGGTGCTGTGGAAAGTTAATATGACCATTATAATGTAACAGTAACAATAGTGAAGGAGAAGAAAAAAGAAATAGTAGGCTAAAATAACACAGGCTAAACTTTTACTAGAAAAAAATCTCTTGGTAGCTAATTCCAAAAATAGACTTTATCTAAAATAAAATCATTATTAAAATGGTTGCCTTTAAGCAATACATTAACTCAGAGGTAACTGCATTGCTCCAAATGTGTCAGCATTTAAAGCCTGTCTTATTGGAATTTTTCTTAATTTATTGTAATCTGATAATCATAGAACATGTTATTTGTATTTGACACAGACTTATGTTTTTGCCATGCACATCCATTCAGCTATATAACAAGGAATAATTGTTCGGTTAACATTATTCTTTCTACAGAATGCAGTGTTTATTCACGCGCACTTGGTGAATGAATTCTTTATAAGCAACATTAACAGGACGTGGAAAAAAATCAAACCTATGAATTTTCAAAAGATAGCTGCATAAAATAGTTGAAAAAAATTTTGGGGGTGGTGACTATAAATGGTTCACATTAAATGTGATGGATAATCTGAATGAAATCGTATTTGGGCATACAAGTAGCTGTAATAATTTTGTCAAATGAAACAAGATGAGTAAACTGTAATGTCATTTTGTTGACTGGGGAAAGTCAGCCAACCAGTTGAAAAATAGCTTCCTGTTTTATTGGGTTTCCCTAACCTCTTCGTTTTTTACATAAATGTACTCTCAAGGGTAATTGCCTTTTCCCCCCCCTTTTTTAATCTTTGACTTGTGAAATGTAAAAACCACTGCCAGGCTTTCTGAGTATTATCAGTTCTTTTTTGTGTCTCTTGTTCAGGGTGCAACCGACTTTGACAGATGTACTGTTATGTTACTGGTATAACATGACATCTTTTTTCAGATGAACTGAATAGAAGTGATCTTGACAATGAGTAGATAAGACACTGTCAGAAAGATGAAAAACATGTCAATGTCACAGTTATGACATAAATGCAACAGAACAGCCCTTATAATATCAATAAGGGAATGTCTTTTCAACAGCGCCCTTGAGAAGACAGAAAATAACACTGCTCTTAAATACTATCACTTAGCCACAAAAATAATAGAATAAAACAAACACAAAGGTCAGTTTATTATTTATTGGAGGTGGCATTTGATGAGTCTGAAGTATGTGATGTATTTGTATATGTGTCTCTTTTATATATGGCACGTATGAAAGAATTTCAAAACCACTCTTTCAGGAGCTAAGAAACCGTTTAACTTCACCATTTCAAGAACATCATTAGGGGCCGGCCCCGTGGCCGAGTGGTTAAGTTCATGGGCTCCGCTTGGGCGGCCCAGGGTTCGGATTCTGGGCGCAGACATGGCACCGCTCATCAGGCCATGTTGAGGCGGCGTCCCATGTGCCACAACTAGAAGGACCACAACTAAAATATACAACTATATACTGGGGGGATTTGGGGAGAAAAAGCAGAAAAAAAAAGAGATTGGCAACAGTTGTCAGCTCAGGTGCCAATCTTTAAAAAAAAAACGATTGGCAACAACTGTTAACTCAGGTGCCAATCTTAGGGAAAAAAAAAAAGAACATCATTAAAAAATATTGATTGTGAAATATGAAAAGTGGTTTTATGGATATTGATTATAACCGTTTTCCTGATTTTCTTTTTTTTTCTTTCATGGAATGAGAAGAAACAGCCTTTCGTAATATAAGAGAAAATTAGGAATACATTTTAAAATGTATTAACAGACCGTGAGTTTTGTAGATAGGTTGGTAAAGACTAAAATGGAATCCATCCCATGTATCAGTAGAGAATTAGGTGTTTGGTGGTTGCCTTTTCTCTTATTATGATGGGCCTGGAGCTGGACTATACATGTATGTGTGTACGTATAATGCTCTCCTTCTATATATCCATTTAAATGCTTTAATGAAAAGCATATTTATTTTTAGAATGACTTTTAATATCTTTGTCTCCAGGATCAGAGGTGGTTGATCTTGATGGAAAAAGTTCCCTTCTCTACAGATTTGATCAAAAATCCTTGAGCCCAATGAAGGATATTATTTCTTTGAAATTTAAAACCATGCAGAGTGATGGGGTTCTACTCCACCAGGAAGGGCAAAATGGAGATCACATCACGTTGGAATTGAAAAGAGGAAAACTCTTTTTACTTATTAATTCAGGTAAAACTATTTGGTGAAGTGCTTGAAAAATCTAGTCATTTAGATATCATTTCAGTAACTTGATACTTTTATGGCTTATCTTATAAAAATTAAGGTGCCTTATTCCCAGATTTAAAGGCTTGTATGTATACCAATATTGCACTTTCATGTAAAAATGGTTCATAATTTGCAAACTGTACAAGACCCTCATTCAATGTTCCTTACAGCATACTGGTAGAACTACATAGCTACTTTCGGACATCATGAAGAAAGGGATGCATCATTGAAAAATATTGAGGTAGTGAAAGTAATGAGGTTGTAGCATAGATAAAATTTACATTGAAAAGGAGCATGTGATGGGTAATACTAATAAAAGGAATTAACAGTGGGAGAAATTACAACAAGGTCGAGAGGATATTATATTCAAACTTCAGGTAAATCCATACTAATGTTTTGGATGGAATGCGTGGAAGGAGATTGCAATTATTATGGGAGACGCAGGTCCACAAAAGGGAAACTTTGTGTTTTAGACTGGGAATAATGATGCTGTTATTTTTTTCTCTTCTAAGGTGAAGCGAAACTGCCCTCCACTCACTCCCTGATCAATCTCACCCTGGGCAGCCTGCTGGATGATCAGCATTGGCATTCTGTGCTCGTCCAGCGCCTGGGCAAGCAGGTCAACTTCACCGTGGACGAGCACAGGCACCGTTTCCACGCCCAGGGAGAATTCAATTACCTGGATCTTGATTATGAGGTGTGATGGTTATGTTTCAATTCATACAGATTTTGTGATGTGTGTGTGGCGTTGCCATGCCAAAGAAAATCCACTGTAGAAAACCTCCCTTTCAGAGTACGTCAAAGTCCTGAGGAAGTGCATCCCAGGGTGACCTAACTCCCAGTAACAGATTTGGGAATGTACTACTGAGACTTCGTCTTGCTCACAATATGTTTATTTATCGTTATAGAGAGAGATGATCTCTTTTACCTGCAATGTGTAGTCACAGAACGTCACATGTAGGAAATCTCTGTGGGAGATCTCATCACCACAAGTACACACAGAATGTGTTACATGATTTTTTTGTCCTATAGAGCATTCCTGAGCAGTGTAGATTTAGGGAGAGGATGTAGAATGAATAGATTAATTAATTCATTAACCATCGATTCAAAGGCACAAATACCAGTGTGTGCTAGAAATGTATAAAAAATAAAATGTCATTATAATTGGCTATATTATTAAACACAGGTTTCCCATGGATAGAGATGCATTTTTATTCACCAACCAATAAATATCAAATCCAGTGTGATTAGCAACTTGTAAGAATAATCAAGCTCTAGTGTAAATAAAAACTGAATGCTTATATATTTGTTTTAAAATCTGCATCTTAATTTTTTTTAAATGTTCATTTGAAATCAACAATATGGCAATGTAGGCTGATGAAAAATTGATCTATCGTGATTACAGCTATAGTTGCTAATCATAATTATTTAAGCAGATTATCAGAAAATCACTAAACAATATTATTGATGCCATTTTTCTTTCTAAGATCAGCTTTGGAGGGATTCCAGCACCTGGAAAATCAGTGTCATTCCCCCATAAAAATTTTCATGGTTGTTTAGAAAATCTCTATTATAATGGAGTGGATATCATTGATTTGGCCAAGCGACAAAAACCACAGATCATTGCTAAGGTAAGAGAGTCTTCACGTGAATGAATGAGTAAAACTATGTGGCTTTTCCACACAATGAAATTGCTCCATTTTGGATTCTCATTTGATATGATATTTTAGAGGTTATCCTTATTCTTTTACACTTTTCTCTGCTGGGCAACATCCACATAAGGGGTTAATTCTTCTAAGGGAGTTATAATTCACGAGGCATGATTATTTTAGTTTTCTATGAAGTAAAGTGGTGTTTTTTACAGCTGCTAATTTAATTTTATTGTGATATTATTACTCCTAGGAGACTAATTTCCTTTGCTCTGTAATTTCCTTAATAAGCTGTTCCCTGACAAACTCTCTAAACAAGCATACCGAGTTCCCGGAATCGGATAACATCCATGTATATTAGAGAGGCATTTGAAAAACTTGTATTTTGCCATGGTCATTCATAACAAATGAAAGAAACTAATAGTCTTTTACAACATTGCCTCTGCCAATCTGTCCCAGTAGCAGTGTTGGTCAGGCTGTGTTATATTCTAATTCTGTGGAAATGAGGCAGAATTTAAATATAACTGTATTAGTCAGGGTTCGGTCAGGGAAGCAGCCTCATTATGGCTTTATGAACAAGGGATCTGTTTTAGCACTTGCATCTTAACAATTGTCAGAGATGCTGGCGAGTCAAGCCAGCTGTCAGGAAGAAGAGAGGGAACAGAGTGAAGGAGAGGCAGGACAAGCCAGAACAACCCAGCTCCTCTGTGATCACCCTTCACTCTTCTTGATCACACACACAAAACCTTTGGAGGAAAATGGCCGGCGTTTCACTTCTGACTCAAATATCAGCACGTCGCTCTTTTGGTTAACTTTTAATCAGAACCAGACAAAAAAGGAGATTCTAGGAAACCTGGTTTCCAGCTTAACCAGCTTGATGATCGAAAAATAGCCGCGTCTATCCATTTGGATACATTTCTGGAATTGTTCAAAATTCAAAATACGTAAAGTTAAGCTCATGTTGTCAGCAAATCCTGTAGCACATCATGGGGATATTTGTTGTTTACAAAATATTTTATTCCTAATTCTCTGTGGGAATTGATAGCGTTTGTATGACTATACCATCCAGCGAGATTTTTATTGTTTTATAAAAGGGAAAATGATTTAAAGATAAAATAAAATTATAGATAGACGTGTGTGTTTCATTGGCAAAATGAATTTCCAGAAACTGCTCAGGCAACTAACACTCACTCTTCTTTGGCAAGAGGACTTGCTGCTTGTAGGGCAGTAGGTAGCTGTCCAAATGAAGCCTGAGACCAGACTGCAGCTGGTAAAGTGTTTCCACTTTTCCCGGGTTTGTCAGTCATATGAATGCCTTTGCATTACAAGTCATGCAGTTCACTCTCCCACTTTTGTTATTTCATTCATCAGGGCAAGATATTTGTCCACAAGGAAAGCTAGTTCACTTTTCACAGAATCACGATAGAGCCAAATGTTTTTGCTTAATCAAGACCAAATGGTTTAATTCCAAAGTGTATTCTTCTAAGTAAAGTTGATTTCATTGACCTCTCAAATCTACATTTGGAAATTTTGTTAAAGGTTATTTTCAGGAGAAATGAAAACATTTACCTTTATTTCTGAAGCATGTTAAGGAACATGCTTAATTATTTCTAAATAATTCAGACTTTAAGTTCTTTTAAATCTTTAAATATATATTTTACTCTAATAGCAAAGTACTTTTTACATACAGCATTTTAATGGAAATGTATGGAATTCTAATGTGTCTTGAAGATCTATTTTAAAACCATTAGATGAGAAATAATACATGTAAATCTGATGACAAGTACATGATAAGAAAAAGACAAAAATGGTTTAAAAAAAAAGAATATAAGGAGAACATTGTAAATTGTAGCGTCCGGTGTAAAACCTTAAAAAAGAAAGGAAAAATGAAAAATAGGCAAAGGATATGAACGACCATTCTGAGGAAGGCAAGTCCAAAAGAACAGCAAACTCATGCAAAATGCTCAGATTCACTGTTAGTGAGGTAAATGCCAGATAAATAAGAATGTTATATCACTTTCGCATTTTGTCATTGAACGTGTGCAAATTTAAAAGATTTATAATACCTGTTGCTGCCAAGGATGTGGGGGAAAGGGTATCCTCCTCTGTCACGGTAGAAATGTAGAGTGTTTTAACTTTTTTCTTTTGGAAAAGAAGCTGGAAATATTTAGTACAACATATAGGCACAGTGGTTCTGTATTTAAAATCCTTTTCTACAGAACTGAAAATACCAGAACATGCAGAAACATGCAGAATTATGTATGCCGGCATTATTGGATTAGGCAAAACCTGGAAACAAAGTGAGTGCACACTAACAGGAAAACAACTGAGTAAAAACTGGAGCATTCACGTAATAGAGTATTATGCAGTCAATGAAAAGAAGGAATTAGGCTTATGCCAGATAACTCCAAGGGATTTCTATAAGGTATTTGTTAGTGATAAAATCATGGTACAGTAAAAGATGTAAAACAGGGCACCTATTTTTGTAAATCAAATAATGCCTAGCATATAGGTGTATGTATTCATAAACATGTATTTAAGTGTGTGTGTATTACTGAAACTATGTATATATATATATATATATATACACACACACCCCCCCCCCCCCAGATGATTCAATAGGAACAGAGAAAGATATGGAAGCAAAAACAGTAGCTCATTAATATTGGCTATATTATGGAGTAGGTTAGAAGTCAAAGGAGTGGGAAAGTAAAAGATAAAAACACAGAGTTGGCTTAAATACATTTTTATTGAATGCAATTACATTCAGTTAGATGCCTTTATGAAAGGTGAGAGATGGGGAGAAAAGGATTTTGCCCAGAAAACCCAGGGAAAGAGTAGCCTGACCATAACATCACTGGATTTGCAGAAGCTTTAAGATGCATAGCAAGGATTTGGATTTTCACGTTGAAAGCAATTTGTCGTTGTTTTAAATCGAGGATAATTCGAGATCGATAAACAGTCTTTGTGAATATGTCAGTGTCGTTACTAACGCTATGTGAGAGTCGTTCTTGAAGCTTTTCCTTTTCCTTTATTCTCAGGGAAATGTGTCCTTTTCCTGTTCACAACCACAGTCTGTGCCTGTGACTTTTCTGAGCTCCGAGAGTTACTTAGCACTGCCAGGCTCTTCTGGGGAGGAAGAGATTTCTGCCACTTTTCAGTTTCGAACCTGGAACAAGGCAGGACTTCTGCTCTTCAGCGAACTTCAGCTGGTTTCAGGGGGTCTCCTCCTCTTTCTTAATGATGGAAAACTCAAGCTGAATCTCTACCAGCCAGGAAAATTACCCAGTGACATCACAGCAGGTAATAAGTGTATTCCTGCGAGCGAAGCATATGGATTTGAAAGATTTCATTCTCTCTCTCCCCCTTCTCTGTAAAATTTTATGCATAACCAAAAAATTAATATTTGTTTAATAAATGAATACTTGAGTTAATAAGATTATCAGTACTCTTCCTGAGAGGAACTCGATTCCAATTTCCTTTTAAATATGGCTCCAGCACTCGCAGTTCTTATTAACCAAAGTGATCGCTGTGGAGGGAATAGAAATTTCCTTCCATGACCATCTTGCCCACACCAGATAAATCAACATATCCTGAGGAAATGTGTTATGGGACAAATGTGAAAGACTGAAATGGACCCAAAAGTTTACTGAGTGTCTTCCGTGGAAAACTGGGCTTGTCTAACACAGCTACTAGTCTTATCTGGTCTGTGAGAGAAAGGGAGAGGTTTTTCTTGGATCTATATCTATATCTGTATATTAGTGTGAATGTAAAACGTAAATACTTAGTCAAAGTAACTTCACTTGCTGATGTATTCTGTACAGAGTTGATATATTTTGGGAGGATGAAAAGACTCATGAAAAGTTGCTCATTTGGCACCAAATGCAATTCTCTCCACTTCTACGCATTACGGTATCATTTCAGTGATTAGAAGTAACATAATTAAGGAGACTGTACGAGTGTCTGGAAAATTAATGTCTAATTTAGGTCAGCGCTTTGGGTGAAGGATATTTTTGTCCCTTCATTAAAATTATATAGTTCTTGACAAGAGAGCTCCATCACATTTTCATATATATGGAATAACACCCAAGCCAAGCAACTAGAGGTCACATTGGGGTAAATTGCTACATCAGTTTAATAAATGATCTTTAAAAACAATTTAAAGATGCCATCCTACTACTCCTCTGTATTAACTATGACCAAAATTAATAGAATATGACTGGGAGAGGGAAAAAAATTAAAATACAGTCAGAAACTAAATGTAAGAAAAGCAAGTATATAAATGGATACACAAATGCTTAGTCTTTGTGTATCTTTTTTGTTGTTCATATATCATTGAAGTTTAAGTGTTGGAGCTGAAAGTTCAATATTAATTATGATTTTTAGGAGGTACTGTGCTGTGAATTTTTTTTTTTTCCATGAGGAAGATTGGTCCTGAGCTAACATCTGTGCCAGTCTTCCTCTATTTTTGTATGTGGGATGCTGCCACAGCATGGTTTGAATGGTGTGTAGGTCCATGCCCAGGATCTGAACCTACGAACCTGGGGCTGCCAAAGTGGAGGGTGTGAAGTTAACCACTATGCCACTGGGCTGGCCCCCTGTGCTGTGACTTTTTAATGTGATGCTCAAAATGTGGTAGATTTGCAGCCTTGACAAAAGGAAATAAATTCATCAGTGTCATATTAAAAAGTGAGGGCCTAAGAATGTAAGCTTGCCATTAATGTGTAGTTTATTGTGATGTGTTTGACATCCTCTGAACTGGGTATATTCACAGCCTAATTTTCAGCATCTTAAAGAAACTACTTCACTACAGTATTACTGTACTGAGCCCCATGGAGCTACTTCATTTCTAAACTCTTTACCGACATGTATGTTTGATAAATTACTAGGTGTAAGTCTACATAGAATACCCTGAATGATTTAAAAATCTCTAAATTAATGTTTAAATTCATATGCGATATAATCCATTATGATACCATATGACAATGCGATTGTTTTCATAGTTAAGAATAGGGAGCTTAGACTAAATAGGAATGTCAATAGCAAAATTCTTATACTGCAGATACCACAAGTAGGCCTTACCAACTCCCCACCACCATTTTTCCAGTTTCTTTTAAAATATTGATTTTTGCTAGTTTCAGTGAGGCGCATACATTTTACCTTTGAAAGTAGACTGTTTAAATGGTAGTTCGGTGGGTGGTCCATTTGTCTTCTCACAGGGAAAGATTTTCTCCTGGACACTGTTTGGTAATTAAATCAGCTGTGAGAATGTGTTATGATGACTCTTTAAAGAGAATCAAGTATTTATTGATGGATCAGTAACATATTATATTAAATCTGTCCATTTTATAAGGATGGTTCAGTTTTCTTTCTTAGTACTTATAAAATACTAATCACATGTTTTAAAAACTTAAAATTTTTATCTCTTACAGTGGAATAAAAATTAAATTGTATTGAGGAAGAACTGAATTGTGCAAATGTTTGAATTATCCGGCTACATTTTTAATGTGATGCACAGTTTTGGCAATTGTCATTTGGAATTCTTTGAAAATATTATGTCAGCCTATATCACTTTTGAAATATTAAGATATTATATTAGTCTAAATTATAAAATGTATTAGCAGTACTACAGCATCTGTCATCACACAAAATATTTTCAGTCCTTGTCACTTTCATAGAAGTCAAAGCAAAAATCATTTAGATGGGATCAAAAACCCAACAAACATTACAGTTATATTTTCCTATTCAAAACAAATTCTCTGTTGTCAAATTTGGGATTTTTGCTATGGTTTTAGCATTTCTGCTGCTGCTTTTCCCTAAAGGTGAAAATCAGGCTGTAAACAAGCTTCTTGCTCCCGTGGGCAGGGCCTGCCAGGTACAGGCTTGCACAATACGAGATGCACATTTTTCATTTACTAGACATTTGTGCTTCCTGTGGCCGGCCGTGGAGTAGCCCCACCCCGGAGCAATGTTTTTTTTTAAATTCCCCTTTCTTCCCTTTCACTATTGGAATATGCCTACCTTTCAGATTATAACCTTGTCTCTCCCTTAAAGTCCACTTTCCTAAAGTGATTGGCACCAGTGACCTCCATATTTTAATCTTGGCAAGAGCAATCTGGTGGGCTGGATCTTTAAGTCTGGTTAGTAGATGTAATTGGTGGAATTGGAATTCTGGGGCTGTTTCAGAGCACTGAAAGGTATTTGGAAGCAGGGAAACCCCTTCAGTTGTTCTTTGAGTAATGGCCTATGTATAATTGCCTTTTACACTTTTGCAAAGAGCCTACCCTTACAGTGGGGTTATTTTTTCTTTATAATTCTTACCTTATGGATGTCTATTATAGTCTTACGGGAGGGTGATGGTGGCTAAGCTGTCACCATATTTCTGTAGCAATTTAGGACTGGTACTTGAAGAATATGTACAAGAGGGAGCACATAGAAACCTTTTTCTTGCTGCTGTATTTTGTGTGTTTATGTGGTTTGGACCTGAGAGAGAGAGAAAGGGGGAGCGGAGGGGGAGGGAAACGGGGAGGGGAAGGGAGAGACAGAAGGAGGTGTAGGAGGAGGAGAAAAAGAAGGAGAAAAGGGAGAGAGAGAAATGGAGAGGGAGAGATTTCTAGTAAACAACTCGATTCTCTCCTGCTACCTACAACTGCAAACACTTCCGTTTATTCTTCCGTTCTTCCATTGGAATTGTCAGTGTTTTCCACCTAAAGACCACAGTGATCACCCTGTAATCAAACGAGTTGAGTTTATCGCTTATTGCAACAAGGGAACACACATCCTGGGGAGGCCTGGAGTGTCTCAATACAAGGTGTTAAGGATGACTTATTATAGGATTTTGGGTAGTGTTAACTGATTTGTGGGGATGTTTCAAGGAAGTGGAAAATTGCTCTGGATTAAATGCTGTCAGAAGCTGAGGGTAACTGTATGATTAGCTATCTTTGTAAATCTTATCTAGAAGTTTGGAAGAATGAAATAAGGCTAAGGCTGTAATTGGTAAATAACAACAACAAAAAATTACTTGTCGTTCATATTATCCAAGGGAGAATAGTTTGGTCTTTTTGTGGTTTGCACAGTATCCTTGCTTAGGATGCTTGTCTGTGCTTAGGCAAGATTATAAAGTAGCCTTGATTATTGTTTTGGCCCAGTTTCATTGTCGTCACAGAGTGACCTTGTCTGATATTGGCATTCTATGAGATTGTTTATGTTCAACAGGAGGACACGAAGGCCTTGCTCTGAGTACCAGCCAACTTTCACACCACCAAGGCCTCACTGAGAGTGCGAGGCCAGTTCCTAGCTGTTAGGACTGCTTTTTTCTCTCTCAAAGTTAATTGTCTATTGTGAGCAAAAAATAAGGGGACTTCCTATGCCGCAGCCAGGGAAGAGTGTGGGTTTTGGAATCAGCTCACCAGCTGGATATCACCTTGGGTAATTTGTTTATCCTCCTTGAGCCTCATTTTCTCCACTTAAAATAAAAATAATAATAGCTGTGTTGAAGATTAAATGACACAATGCATATAAAGCACACGGTCCCTGTTATGAATAAATAATTCAATAAACTGTTATTATTATTATTTTATTATTATAATAACAACATGCCCCTCCTCCAGACTCAAAAGTTATGAATGGTGGGAGCAGTGTAGTAGGATTAGCATTTAGTTACCTAATGTCATGCAAGAAAAGTACAAATGCTAGCCTGGGAAAAGATCAAAATTTAAAACTCTAAGTATTGTTTCTCCTGAGCGTGTATTGCTTTTCTATCATCGTAAAGTCAAAAAATCGTAAGTTGAACCATCATGAGGTGGGGACCGTCTGTCCTTAAAAAGAAGATTTTGATTAAAAAATTATCCTTTTTATTATGTAGAATTAGGTGAAATGAATTAAATGGTTCTTCCATTATTTAATTTGAGTAATAAATTCCACTGATGGGTATTAAGTCTTCTCATCATAGGTGAATGATGTCTGGGGCCGGCCCCGTGGCCAAGTAGTTAAGTTCGCGTGCTCTGCTTCTGCAGCCCAGGGTTTCGCTGGTTCGGATCCTGGGTGCGGACATGGCCCCACTTGTCAGACCATGCTGAGGCAGTGCCCCACACAGCACAATGAGAGGCACTCACAACTAGAATATACAACTATGTACTGGGAGGCTTTGGGGAGAAGAAGAGAAAAAAATAAAAGAAGATTGGCAACAGATAGCTCAGGTGCCAATCTTAAAAAAAAAATAAGTGAATGATGTCTATTAAATGAGGGTCTCCTACAAACACAGAATAACTTCGTAACCTGCTAGCTGGTTTGGTGGGTGCATTTAACTGTGTCAAATTACGGAGTGGGTTGTCCTGGCGGTCGTTTGTTCTTGATCTAAATCGGCTTCTGTACTGACAGAAGATGTCCCTGAGCCTTTGACTTAATCCTGCTACCCGCCTAACCCTGCAGTTATCTGGAACATTGCTACTTAAATGTGGTCCCTGGACTAGCACTGGGTCAGTGAAATACTCCTTACTAAGATGGGTATAAAAATTGAGATTAGGGCGAGCCCCCTGGCCTAATGGTTAAGGTTGGTGCACTCCACTTTGGTGGCCTGGGTTCGGTTCCTGGGTGTGGACCTACACCACTCGTCTGTCAGTGGCCATGCTGTGATGACAGCTCACATACAAAAAGAGCAAGATTGGCAGTGGATATTAGCTCAGGGAGAATCTTCCTCAGGAAAAAAATTGAGATTACGCTCTTAGAAGCTGATAGAGCGATAAGATTATTGTCACAAGATCTAAGTACATAGTCAGTGGGCTTGCATTTATATGTCTTTATTTAATTTTTTAGTAATTCATTTTTATTGAATTTTTTTAAAGTATCAGTCTGCAATAGATCAGTGCCGGGGTCCCGCCCCGGCGGAGTCCAGGTTCCTGAGGGATGGACGGCGTCGGCGCAATGAGGGAGGGGGAAAATAAAGAGGACGTGAGACTTGGGTTGGTGTTAGCAAGTCCGACTTTACTGTGCACAAGTGTCGTTTATATATTTTTCAGGATTAGTACAGAAATAGTTCTACAAATATTCTCAGAGAGATAAGGAAGTAAAAAACGAGCACAAGAATATTTATTAGCATTCTGTTCTATAGAGCATAAGGTTAATGGTAGTCTTCTCCGCAATTAACTAGTGTTTGTTGTCTCTAAGCTAAAGGAGATAGGTACCTAGGCGTCTGTTGTAATTCATGGTAAAGTTAAATCAAAGAGAGAAGGTCCAGGCCTCTGGACAGGACAGCAGTCCGTCTGGTTACATCCTGGTGGAGCCATCCCTGCCTCCCTCAATCATTTACGTCATTAGTGTAGATGGTTAATGGGAACAAAAGGCGACTCCAGGGTGTCTTATCCCCAGGGCTATCTGCATTCTCAGCGGGCAGTTAAACATCTTTACTTTTGCGCGCCCTTTAGGGGGTGGAAGCATTCCTTTGTCTTTTAGATTGTAGAGCTAACAGTCCCTTAAGTACACTGCTGGAGAAAGTATCACTTTGTTAGTAAAGTAAAGGGCTGAAAAGCTAAGCTAAACTATATATCTTCAAGAATAAAAAAGAGAAATAAGTATACACCTAACCTTGATAGAAAGCATGCATATAATTCAGAAAATATCAGGGGTGTCGGCCGTCCATCCTTCACCGAGGGGCATTCTTGCACCCCTCGGCCCTTCTACTCACCAATTATTTATTATTTATTGCTTTTAGGAGAAAACCTCTATAACATTTTAACAGAAAGCAGAAGGTCAAGAATAATATATAGATACTTCTTGATCATCCAATTAACCAGCAAACTTAGAAGGACGATGCATATGTATATTTAGACAAAGAACTGGAGGGAGAAGGAAACATTAACCAGATGGAGGCCATAAACCTAATTCGACATCTTATCTGGGCAGGATTCCTTTCTGATTGTCTCAAATGGGACTGTGTGCTCCTCCATTAATTAACTGAAAAATATCTTGAAAGTTACCTGCAGGTGGTCACATTCTCTTACTATATCTAATTTTCCCAGGAGGTAGTGCCTCCCAAGCAGCCACCCAAAGGAGTGAAAACTGGAGGTTAAGAAAGGAAAAGGAATGAAGGGCAATTAGAAGCAGCACAGGTTTCCGAACTATGTGAGGGGCTGGCCGGTTATTCTTCACCAAGGGGCGACCCTGCACCCCTCGGCGTTAATCGGCTGGACCCTGTCAAACAGCCGATCAAATGATGTAGCCACGGCTCCCAGCAGATCAGAAAAGAAAATGTTCACCACCACAGGTAGTTGGAGAAGAGCCATCCTAAAGCAATGGAAAGCCTAAGATGAAATAACGGGAGTAAAGTCGCGTATATAGGCACATCCACGCTTTGACGTAGAGCTGGTAGAAGACGTGGACAGGGCAGGGAGAGTGGGTAGTGTCTGTATGTGTGACGCAAAACTCAATACAAGGATTTTCACTCTAAATGTATCCTCTAGAGGAAGCACTGGATGACAAATCTGGGACATTTGATTTATTTTAGTCCAATCTCATACCGTCAGGGATTATATAACTCTATTCAGCTATCTATTTCAGAGTCCAATCTTAGAAAATGTGTCTAAAAGTATCTAACCTCCATCCTTCATTTTTCAGTTTTTAGGTCTTTCTCATCATCTTTCACAAACCAAAGCAGAGTTGGGTCTTTGGAAATCTTTTTTGCTTCATGGATATAATGTAAAAATGAGCTCTGGTGCCCAGGCTGGAATTTGTGTTACACTAAATAAGTCCAGGGCAAAGAGCTTCATCGTCTAAGGGAGCTTCCGTGCATTTTCTGTCTGAAAGCCTGTGGTCAAAAATAGCTGGGGAAATAAAGAAATTGCAAGTATTATCAGATCCATGACTTTTTGGTTTAATAGAGTACTTACATTTTTTCCGCTAATTTGATCTGCAAAATCATACAGAGTTGAATATTCAATGGATGTAAATAAACCTTACAGGTAAATACACAATAGAGTTGCTTAGATTCCACCTGTCTGCTGAGTATTTAACCACAGAGCCCCTGGTAGGCTTACTTCCCTTTAAGAGGGAAAATACACATCATCTCATGGATTCATGACACTGGGACTGCCTTAGAAGGGACTAGAGATTGTTTTTTAGAGGCAATAAGAAAACTGATTTTTTATTATAGCAACTTTTGGTTATATATATAAACCTGTAAAATACAGAAAAAATATAAATATGAATAAAAACAACCGCAATTTTCTTGCATGCAATAATTACTGTTTATATATAAGATATTTCCTTTCAGTCCTTTTCCATATTTATCCAAAAATTAGGAATATAATTGGAATCATATATAGAGAGTCGATTCTCATTATTTGCAATAGTTATTATGTTTTCTAAAGTTGTTGTGAACACTGAATTAGCAAATACTGAATCATTGCTCCTAGAGGAAAGACCGGGTTAGGTTCCTGCAAGCCTCTGGTCACAACATTTTTGTCAACCAATCAATACATAAAACCTTGTTTTATGTGTGCTTCTGTTTAAAGACACCTTATGTGATATATATTGTTGATTCAGTAACATTGAACTCATGACCAACAGCACTATAACTCAGTATAACTCATGTTAGATGACGAAGCTTATCTAACACATATATTTTCTCCATGAGGCACCTCGCAGCCTTCTTGCATTTAGGAACACTAGACAGTACTTCCTCACTGTGCTTCAGGGGCCTTTAAATGGCAAGATCATCAACAAAAAGCACAAAAATGTGAAAAACTTGTTTACACAGGAGAGCTGAAACAAGAAGCATGCCCTCATCTCAGCTGGAAACACGTGTCAGTCAACTCAAATTTTTCTCTGCTCTACACATTTCTTTGAATGATTTCAAAAGTATCCCAAGTATTGATTTGGGGGTTACAGATAAATTCTGGCAAGAGGTGAATTTGCAAGTATGGATTCTGCAAATTATGAGGGTGAACTGTGTAAATAGGATTTTACACACTACTTTATTTTTTAACTTTGCATTTTACCGGTGAACTTTCAATATTCATTATAGTTTCTTCAAATATTTTTGTCATGGTTGACTTCATATACTTTGGTAAATATTCTACTCTAATATAAAAGATGACTACATAGAAGTATAAAAAAAGCAGATAAATCATTTTATCGAGTAGAATTTGGGAAAATATCTGTGCTCTTCCCAAGCCCCTCTGCATGAAAGATAAATTACATGATAAATTACATGATAAAGTTAGTCCATGCCAAATACTTGAAAGATTTTTAACCATTTAGGATCGTCCAAAGTTGGGATTTTTTTTCTCTCTGTGGTGGCCCTAAGAAAGGAAGACTATAATGCACCATTTTCCCCATAGAGGGTGCTGAGTTCCCACCTGCCTTTTCTCTCTTCCTTTATGTTTCCTTTTAATAGGTCTGAGTGTTGTACTTGATTGAATGATGTGTTTATTGCTGTTTCTAACCAACTTCACTCAATGTTCGCTGTTGAGATCTCTTTTAACCCATCTTATCTCCCCCAGGTGCTGGATTAAATGATGGGCAGTGGCATTCCATCTCCTTATCTGCCAAAAGGCATCATCTGAGTGTGGTGGTGGATGGCCAGCTGACTTCTGTTGCTCCTTCCCTGGGGCCTGAGCAGATTTATTCAGGTGGAACCTATTATTTTGGAGGTAAGAGAAGAGGTCAGGCCATATGGGCAATTGAACCATATTTGCAGTTACTACCCCTGTGTCTTCGGGAAGTCATCCTGTTTTCACCTGGTTCAATGCTACAGAATAATTTCTCACTTTCTTTGAACATGGAAATGCGGACGGGATCAAGATGACAAATTGTGACCTAAAATGCATTTCTTTGAGGTGGACTTACTTATGTTTGCAATTTCAATAATGAGCTTGATTGCAAATGGGCCACCCTCTTCAGTTCTTGCTTTCAAATTTTGTTATATTTTCCTAATGTTAAATGGTCCTTATATGCCTTTTTCTGATTTTATGGGCTGATTTTTTTGCAGTGTTTTCCTGATCATGCCTCTTAGGTCCTCTGGAGCATCCTTATTGCTTTCCTACTGCCCAAAGCAGGAGGGCAATATTATGTCAATGAACAAATAATCTAACTTAATTAGCCGTAGAAATCTCTCCTCATTGCTGAGTAATAACGCACTGATACATTTGATGACATTACAGCATCAGCCATCAACACCAGGCCTCTCTCTCAGAGAACAAAAACAAATGAAGCCTTTACCTGCCCAGTGGATATCTGATTGACCTAAAAGCTTGGAAAAGGAAATCTTGGAAATAGAAATGAATCTTTAGCACTGGAAAATTAAAATAAAATGTTCTTTGCCGTTAGGAAGGCAAAATTGTAAAACTGTTAGTGGTAAGACTTACTTCTAATCATCACTTGAGTTGTTTCTTATTGTTGTTATTTTCGATTTTAATAGTTACTTCTGTCTGCAATCACTTTTGAATTTGGTGGAAGTAGCCCAATCTTTATTATTCATCAGTAAAATACTAATTACTTTCTAGGAATTGACGGTAAGCACACAGACCATCAATCATTCTTCTGTTATTGAGAGCAAACAAACAAATGAAAGACCCAACATAAACCATTACCGTGACAGTCAGCAGAGTGCCAACAATCTTAAAAGATATAATTGCTTCCTTTGGTGAGATTTGCTCATTTCCACACCAAGATGTTTATAAAACCTTGTGGAATATATGATTGATTTTATGACAGTCCATAAGAACATATTCCTTTAATGAATGGTAAAATATATAGAACAACTTAAACAAGAGCTTTCACTTCAAAGGAAAAGATTTAGAAGCCCTAAAAAGAGATACGAAAAAAAGAGGCATATTGTGAAATGTGCAAAAACAAAAGACCGGATAAAAATAGCAGACTGGATAAAAGTTCAAATCATTAAAATAGAATCATTCTGAAAGTATTTTACGTCCTTCATGTTCAGAGTTAACGATGCCTACCTATTTTTTGTAGAAACTTTGCTTGCTTTATTTATACTATAGTATTATTTTATTGTGAAATATATCACGTGTGCATTCTATTTTGCTTGTTTTTCTTATGATACATATGATATACACCGTTATATCTGAATAAACTTTAGCTTTTTGAATAGTTTTAGATTTACCAAAAAGTTGCAAAGATATACAGCAAATTCCCACATATCCCATAGCCAGTTTCCTCTCTTGTTCACATCTCACACCATATATGCTTTTTAAAGAATACTAATTATTTTTTTAAAATACACATCTACACGTGCCTTCCCAAGCTTAGAAAGATAATATTACCAACACTCTATTTGTCCCTCCAGGATCACATCATCTCCCCAGGTAAACTTGATTTTGAATTCAGGATTTATTCTTCTCCTCGTGTTCTTTATAATTGGAGATCTATTAAAGTGTCCCTAAGTTCCTAAACAATATACTGTGGAACCTTCCATAATAAAATTCAAACTTCAGGAGTCTTTAAAAAAAATAACCAATCTCAAGTTTACTTAGATGTCTCTGTTTATTAATCATCTTCTCTATCAGCATCCTTCAGCACCAGAATATGTTTGGCGTGAGATTCTGCTGAGCACTAAATACATGCCCTGCAAACTCCAGGGCACCCGAACATTTCCAGGGCTGGGAGCAAGGGTCCAAAAGAGAGCAGGAGGCCTTCTGCTGCCCCACCTCGCCCTCCTCCTCCCAGCCTGTGCCTCCAGGTACTGGTAGAGGGGGTTCCCCTATGGAAGCCCGCTTAGGACTTTTGGGCTGGGAATTCTAGATTCTGGGAGTGGACTACAGGGGAGAGGGTTCGAGCAGGCTCATCACCTTCCCTGATGAGGCCTCCTGGGGCCTGGGCCAAAGCATGGCTGGAGGAGGGCTAGAATAGAATCCTAAAGTGCAGGACTGGCCCTGGGGCCCCAGTTGCCTAAGTGGGGTCACCAGCTCTTCCCAATTTTGGCAATGAAAGCCCAGAGTCCCAGCACAAACTCCGACAGTTGGTCACCTTTTATCTAGGTCAAGTCTTTTCTTGGGTAGTTAATTCTTCAGCCAGTTTACCTAATTCAGGTAAGTAAACATCCTATGTTCTGAGACACTTCCCGTCAGTTCTCCTTCACTTCTCTCTCAGTTCAACTGCAAGTTTCCAGTTATCTTAGTGGCTGCAATGCCCCACTGCAAAGGAGCATCTGTTCCAACAGCCTGGATTGTATTTCCCTTTGATGCCAGTCTTGAGAGTGACTGTCATGTTGGAAGAGTGCACTGTTTCTGGACTCACAGTGTCCTACATATGCCATGCCAAATTCTACTCTCTGTCCGTCAGTTTTCACTTTTTCTCCCCCCAAAATGAGTGCTTTTCAAAAAGCCAGACTGCATTGTGCTCTACTTTTATCATTTATAAATTATAAATTTTAAATCTGAGCTCTCCAGACTGAGGATGGATGAATGTCTAATTTCTGTATATTCCTCTGTGCAGTCTTTGTGCTATTGAATAACACACTGTGTAGCGCAAGCTGGAGATACTAAATCGTGTGCAGAGTTCTCACACTCCTGCTTGTGTGAGTCAAACATTCTCCGTCCAGTGAACTGGCGACACCACCATGAAGTCAAATCCGACGTCTCACTCCTGGCACAGTGACACACAGTGATAATTTATCTGTCATCCTCAGAGGTGCTTAACATGCTGACTGCCTCTGGTAATGGATCCAGCCATTAATTCAGCATTAAGTATTCCCCAGAAATCTTCACATTTTAGAACTTTCATCTCAAATGGGTTCAGTGCTGAGCTTCCCTCTGCTATTGCCTTCTATTAAATTGTGGATGCCTGTTATCATAGGCTAATGAGACTGACATGGCTTGAACCCTTCTTTGTTCTTAGAATCTCTTGCTTATTAAACATGGTGGCTAGGGCTATGAAGTGCCTCATGATATGATGCTGTGCTTTCTGTAAAGTTCCCTGACCTTTCCTGGTGACTATGAGTTTGCTTAGTTTTGTTCCCCACGGGCATATTGCACAATTTATTTTATTCTGAAATAGTTTGAAATGTGTCAGGAAACGCTACCTGGAGAAAAGGAGATGAGCAGAACTGTTTATATTCCTGGCATGTTGTAATTGCCCCCAAATATGATTGAACTGTTGTCCTCTCAGTTTTTATTTTAACACTGTTAATTGGTTAATAAGTCATCTAGAAAACATATTGAGATTATGGTAACCATATCCTACATCACAGAAGAATTTTCAGCACTGAAAATGCGTGTAGTGCCAAGTACAATAAATTGATACTAAAAAGCTTTCATCACCTTTTCTTGAGATGTTAAATTTGAAATTTCACAGTTAAAATATAATATTTCAATGTGCCTGATAACAGTTTTAAATATGAATGCTGGCCTTTACTTGCCATGTCAATGTATTTTGTTAGGCAAACAAAACATTAGGGGAAAGATCCTCAGTAAAAATATTTCTTTATAATGGAAGTTCCAAGGTAGAAAACTAACATGGATTGTATCAGAATTAGGAAGTTACTGATTGACTTCTTATTCTTTGAAATTGGGATAGTGGTTGAAAACCGTAACGGCAAAGAAAGATTAATGAAAAATACATAAATATAATATATGTGTTTATATGCCATAAAATTATTTATCTCACTTGAATAGAGAAACGCTTAGAGCATCGATAAGTGCTAGACAATAATGGTTGATATTATATTTCTTTATTACCTAAATAATTAGACACTAGTCTTAGATAAATGTCTGAAAACCGATATAAGTGGAACATTCTTTTATGGGGCAAAGAATAAATAAAATCAAATAGTGAAATGTTTTGGACGTTAAGATGTAATGATTTATTAAAATGTGTGTATATGTGGCTCTTATATGCATATGAAAATAAAGCATTTAATTAAATAAAATAGTTGGTAATTTTATTCCAAGTCAATATAACTCCTTTGTCAAATAGCTTTAAAAACAAAGGTATTTCACCATTATTGATTTACCTTTTCTTATCTACAGTGCACATTTTCATCCTTTATGCTCTTCTTTTTTGTGTTCCAAAAGGCTAAGTTTTTGTGTTTAAGTGGTATATAGCTGAATACTGCTGGCTATCATGTTTCGGGTTCTGGAGCTAATAAGCATATTTAAAAAATATGGAGCAAGTTAACATCCTTGCACATAATTACTAAAACAGTAATAATTTCTTATGAATCCCATGATAATAAAAAGAAATACTTTGTATGAATTGCAATGTATAATTTAGATCAAACGAATGATGACTTCAATGGGCTTTTTCTCCTTTGAATTCTAAGAAATAATCAAATGCCTATTTTATTTTTTTAACGAAGTATTTTATGATACTGAATCCTGATTCATTATGATGTCTCCTGGTTTTACTTTGTTTTGTTTTGTTTTTCTCAGGTTGCCCTGGCAACAGCTTTGGATCCAAGTGTAAAAATCCGCCTGGTGGATTTCAGGGCTGTATGAGACTCATCTCGATCAGTAACAAGGCGGTAGATCTGATTTCAGTTCAGCAGGGGTCCCTTGGGAACTTCAGTGACCTTCAGATAGACTCATGTGGAATCACAGACAGGTAAGGACAATTTCATTCCTTTATGTCGACATGTCCGTTTTCAAACTTTTCGCAGCAGATTGAAATTCATATATAAAAATGAACATTTTTTTCTTCCTCTTTCCCACCATCATCTGTTCCACAGGAAGTGGATTATATATTTACTTTAGAAATAAGGACAATATGCCTTTAGTTTTATACTTCATGTTTGCAATGATTAAGTTTAGATAGAAGTCATATGACCGTGTTATTTACATGTACACATGCTAACAATTCACAAAAGATAATGTTGATGCTGCTATAATTTTAGGTAGGTAAAAATGTAACAAAAATATGTCATTAGACTCAATGGATAAGGTCACGCTCAGTGATATTGATCATCAGGTACCGATAAGTCAGAGACCCATCTGCTTAGTTATCACACTGGCTTTTACTTCCCTGACAGCTGAATCATATTTTCAGAGGCTTAGGGATTTAACTGGTTGCTGTGCTCCCAATGTGTGCCTTTAACAACCCATTGCTATCTTCTCTGCGGGGAAAATGGAAAGAAACCTCTCCTCTGGAAAATTTTGGAGCCATAGTATTGATCAAGGTGTAAGGCTGATCCCATAGTTTCAATAGGAACCCTGGTATAGGACGTAAGAGTGCGAGATTTGGGAGTTAATTGTAGAGGGCGAGCAACTTTTAAAATAATAATTGATAGTTAATAATTTAAAAGTATTTTTAGGCATGGGCAACATTAGCCAAATAATCTTGCCAGTCATGCTTTATTTTCAAGGCTGTTAATTTTAATTATTGAGTTCAATGGAACGTCACGGCCACTATAGATTTAAAAAAACTACACAGAGTGACAAACTTAGCCCCTATCCTGTAGTAGCGTTCAGTATATATTTTGAATAAATACATAAATTCTGAGTTTTAAAAATACTTTTCATTTGTGTGAAAGCTTTTATCCACATAAACACATCTGTTTACATCTGATAGACCGTTTAATCCATCAATGTCTGTGGTGCCTATTTTGAACACTAATGGATATTGTTTTTGTGTAGAAAAAAATAATTATAAACTTCTTTAGCAATGGATTAGATGGACATCACTTCCTGTCTATGAATATGCATTTATTTATTTAACCCAATTTGTAGATAAAATAATTCTATTATGGAAGGTGATATGTAGAGGGATAATTTAGACAATAAACCTCAATTGGCTTGATCTGGGGGATTAAATGACAGTGACCTTCCCCGTAGTTACAGCCACACCAGCTCTGGAACCTGAATCCTGATTTTGGGGAGGACATGTAGCTAGGCTGCCTGACCTGCTCCCTCAAGGTGGGGCTCACTTGGAGAGGTGGGGGGCCCTGCCTCTGGGAGGTAACAGCCATTGGGGGCCACTAGAGAGGCTCAGTCATCCACAGTGAGCGGTAGAGTCATACTGACCATCCCACATCACAGAAAATTCCTTTGGTATAAGTAGATCCATACTTCTCCAGTGTGGATTTCTCTGAAGCTGCCATTTTATGTAAGGAATCCATGTTGCCTACCTTCTGGAGCTACACACTTGTAAAACAGAGTACAATACAGCACAGTTGGAGAATGTATGGCTTCAGTGCCACACCTAAAAAACAATTTCGAGAAAGAGTGAGCAAATTATGGATGGATCTAGATTACACATGTTGGTGTTTTTTAAAGAAAACTTTATGCTAACAGTAACTCTAGCAATTTAAAAATAATAATAAAAATCAAAGTAGCTTTTATATTTGTATATCATTTAAATTTTCAAGTGTATCTCTAAACTCATCCTCTAACACTCAGAAGAAAACATATATACATTTATTTTGGTCTTACATGCGGTACCCATTGACATCGCTTCCAAAGCATTATTAGAATCTTATTTTTTAAAAAAACTCTGTATACCAGGCTCTATGCTAAGCACTTAACATGAATTACTGTTTAAGTTTGGGTGTCTCAGTGACTGTGTGGAAGGAATATGTGAGTGTGTAAAGAGTGTGGGAATGCATATGTGAATGACCTTATCGGTGTGTGAGGGTGTGAGGACAGTGTGGATGTGTGTGTGTGCATGTGTGTGCACATGTATATGGGTTAATGTGTGAGGGATTGTGTGTGTGAGGATTTGTGTATGTAAGGAGCATTTGGATATGTGAGTTTATGAGTGTGTAATGTATGTGAGAGACTTGTGCAATGACTATGTTCTAAAATTGTTTTAATTTAGTCTTCACAAAAACCCTTAGAACCTGTTCTTAGTAGTATTTTTTTTTTCTTGTAAATATGGAAACAGATGCACAGAGAGGTGAAGTAAGTTAGCTAAGATGTCTTGGCTAATAGGCAGAGACCAACGTCAAATCGAAGCCCTCTGATTCCAGGAAAGTCCCCGAAATGTCTCCCCCCCATGCCACCCAGCCCCCCTGGGTGCACGTTAATGTTTATGGTGGTTAATATTTGATCTGTGTATAATAAACACATAATTTACTGGTTCAATACATTGCAATTAAAAGCAAACAGGAGCATTAGAAATATATTTAAAAATCTGACAGGAACTTAAACAATGTAGTGTAGTTCTTGTTTTACTGTAACTAACTTTAAGTTGGATCAAACCTACATATAAAAGTGTGCATGCATTTACACATATGCTCACACTCATGTACACACATGAACCAGCAGTCATTGCACTCTGCCTCTCATGCACACATGCACACGCATATGCTCACTCACATATCCCAGAGCTCCTTACACACACGCTCCTGATACCCACCGTCACATACCTCTTCGTCCCTCACTAATCCATACAAGTGCACACTCACACCCTCACACACCCACACCATCTTTACACACGCATCCACCCATTTATAAGATCATTCTTACCCTCCTTACACACACACATCTTCCTCACACACACTTATCTAGAAGCCCTCTTCTTGTCTTCTGTGGACAGGCAGGGGAGGTGGCCCTAAGTCAGGAAATCTGCGTGGGGAGTGACTGAGGGGTGAGGGCAGTCAGTCCCTCAATGGTGGTGAGGACAGAGCTGCAAAGGGAGCTGCCGACCATGTCCCCATGTGCATGTCCCCGTAACTTGGGGCAGAAACCCAGGTGGGGCTGGGGCCACGGGCAGGGGTAGGGGTGACAGTTGTTAGGGCATAAGTATTTATTAGGTTGCTTGGACCTAAACCACTTACTAAACAATACTTTTAGGTATATCTTTTGATATCAGCTTTTTGAGAATATCAACTCATTGGGGAAGGTCACCATCTCAGCCCTGACATTTCCTATGCTTCCCTGAGTGCAATAAGGCAGAGGATGTGGTGTGACAGAGACTCCTGACAAGAATTAAGAGGCCTCTGTGTGACAGTGTTCACCATGGTGACCTCGGCAGGCCCAGCACCTGCCTCCTGGCTTCCCAGCCTCCAGCCTTCACATCTCCATGAGGCTGTTCTCCCAGTCTGCTTCCAGCACCCAGTCCTTGGGGTTGGGCCTCAGGCCTCCATCACACCATCTTCCCTTCAGGCTGGTCCTTGTCTTCCCTCCGGTCCTTTACCCTCCCTTTCCTCTCCTCTGAGGAGCTGCGTAAGCCTGCCCTCCTTCCTTCTCCCTTGTGCTGCTAACACTTGGTTGGAAGATCATGCTATTATTCTGTCTCCTGTAATACTGAAGCCATGGCTTGTTTATTTGTTGGGGGGAAAAACAGGAGATAGTGCGTGAGGGGCTGGTTCTTGTTGATTTCATAGTTTTGAAGAAGGATATGAGATTTGAATTCAGGTGGTCACCATGATCCTGGGACCCATAGGTACCTAACTTTGTTTAATTTTCCTAAATGTGATAATGTTATATAGATTTTTACTTCAATATCATTAATTCCAGCCAAGTTTTACATTATGTGAAGGTCTTTTCAAATTTAAATTGGAATGGACAGGGATTCAGGATATACCAAAATCATACACGTCACTTCAGTTTGGGGCATGTTGACGTATGCATTTGTTCAAGTTCACAAGTAATGAAAATAATGATGGGGATGTCTAAGGAAAAGCTTTGGAGGCTACAGAAAATGGGTCAATGGATTGTTTTACTTTGTATTGGAATGACTACTGAGGAGAAAACTGTAAATATAATTGCTTAGAACATTATACGAGAATCAGTACATCATTATACAGTGTAACTTGCCAAAGGTTACACACTAATAGTCAAATGGAACTACTGTATGATGAATTTAAATAAAATCCACAATCCAGTCTTTCACATTGTAATTAAAAAATGTGAAAAGTCAAGTCTAACAAGAGTTGAGGAAAAGGGATTCATTATCTTTCAGCAGCAGATCAAATAGAAACAGCACATGTGTCACGAAAATTAAAGAGTCACTTTTTAGAATTTTAGGTATAGCCACTTATATCTGCCTCCTTTTAAAACATCCCTTGAGGTCTGCTAAATAATAACCTACTCTATCCTTTTTCTTTTCTGATCACCAACTAGGATTGTTATTGTTTTAATTTTTAAAAATTTCCCTCTTTCTTCTAGATTGTTACTGATTTGAAATGCTTAAAAGATTAAATACATCATGAAACAGTCTTTGAATGGATTCCTGTGAATCTATAAAAATGCTGAAATATATATAAACTTAATTGGCATGGAAAGATGCCCATTATTTATTTTTGAATTCTTAAAATGCAGGTCATAAAATAACATGTATGTTATGATTATCTTTGTAAATATATACACACACGCAAATGGGTATATATTTATGGATTTATAGTGGCAATTTTTATATAATGAGATTGTAAATTATATTTCTCCTCTATTATTTTCTGGATTGTTTGATTTCTGTATGGTGGATATCTGCTTTTTATAATTAGGAAAAATCAATAACATTATTTTCAGTTAAAATTGGAAAAATCCTATAAGCAAAACACGAAGATCCCATCCTTAATTTTAATGAAGAAGGTGGCAGAAACGCATCATGAATATATCTTGACAGGTTTTGTAGTTTATTTATTTTTTTATTCTGAGATGAGTGAGAGCATTTCAAGCCTTGGTCTCAATGTATCTTTCAATGTAAATTCTAAAAAAGCGTCAACAGTCGGATCAGGGCTATTTGAGTTGGTAATAGAAACTCCCCAACTTTTGATCCATGGCGCCCTACATAGTTCACTAATGTTTTCACAGTGTTCTAAGCCAAAAGATATACCTAACAGTTTCATTTAAAAGTGGCTTAGGTCCAAACAACTTTATAAGTATTTGTGTCCTAACAATGATTTAGTAACCCTTTGAAAAAGTAATATATATATAATTTGAAAAATATTTTAATTTTATTTTTAATTAAACACAACTACTTAGTAATTGCACGTGTTTACTTGTTGGGTATTGTGCAACTTTTCAAAGCTGGGGATCACATCATGCACTGCCACCCTCAGTTTTGTTCAACATTGATTTGACATGGTACTTGTTTTTTATCAACTACTAAAAATCCAGCTTCTCAAAGATAGGACATCATTAAGAGAAATGTGTTATGATCGAATGTTGAAATTGAACCACCTCAAGCTAGTAAGTGGTACAATGTTTGACAGATGTTGAGTATATCTGTATTTCCCTTGAAGATTTAAAATATCCTGGGAGCCCCTGTGAGTCCGATTCAGCACCCTAGGGCACCCTGACACCCTGCTTGGAATTTGTGTGTCTATAGGTACACCTTCAACACTCTTGGGTGTATATGCTAACTGACTAAAGATGACTCTCCCTCCTACTTCTTTCCTTCCCTCTTCTGTATTCCCTCTTCCTTTAATTATTCAGCGTAATAAATCAATATGATTAAATGTTGTTATTTTATGTAAGCTAATGATATTTCGGGCAACATATTGAATCAGTGGTATGTCGCTTAAGCCAAGAAAGGGTTCTGATGTAGTTGGACATGTTGAAAATTAAGCAGTCACAACTACCTGAGAATTGGTTGAAATCTGATGAATTTATCGATCTAAGGTTTAGTTCTGTGATTAAAGTGCCATAACGACAGACTGAATAACCATTAGTCATGTTAAATTTACTCTTTAGGTTACTGTAGACATTCTTCTTTCACATGGCCATGTATAAATGATCAATATTGTGTGCTATCTCAAAATGAAAAAGAGTGACTGTGTCTGCACCTTCTTTTAGGTGTTTGCCCAACTATTGTGAACATGGCGGTGAATGCTCCCAGTCCTGGAACACCTTTCACTGCAACTGTGCAAACACTGGTTACAGGGGAGCCACTTGCCACAACTGTAAGCCAGACACACCTCCTTGTTCTTGCCTCTTCTGATTTCCTCGTTCCATCTCCCTTTTCATTGCTGTGTGTATATATGTCCATGTGTGTGCAACCATGTATTGGAATGTACAACCCTGAATTTTAGTATCCAGTTGATTTCTAGATTATCTTCAGTCTACACCTCCTTTCATAAGGTAGTCAAGGTAACTTACAGAAATAGGTGATATAAAACAGGATAGAAAAGAGAAGGCTAGCTGGCAAAGGGAAAATATATATAGAAAACAAAAGGTAGCTAAGGATGAACATAAAATACAATGCAGAATAAGTTCCTGTTAATGAGGGTAATGAGGATAAGGATGTTGGATAATGATATTAATCATAATAGTTAATTTTATTGAGTATTTTCTAAATGCCAGGTGTGGGTCTAAGTATTTTATGTGTCCCAACTCATTTAATTCTGATGACCACCTCAACCCTGCCAGAATTGAGACTGGACTCCTGGGCTCCCAGCCCTGGGGGCTCCTCAAGGGGATGATCAGAAGTCCTGTTCAGGGCTGGAGAGGGTGTGAGCAGGAGGAGCTCTGGGCTCCACCTCTTGAAGCCTCCACCAGCACAGGCAGAGTCGTTCCTGGGGCATCAACTTATATATTGGCATGCCTCAAGAGATCATGAAGAACATTTGCTGTTGCTAAAGCCGTACCTCATGTAACCAGAGGCCAAGCTACTTGACCCAGGTCACCCAGCTGGCTGCGAGACAGTATATTTTAATTTTTTATATCTCCCATCATCCCCATTGTAGCACTAACTCCAACAGAAAACTAATTGCATGTCTTTTAATTGACTCTTTATTTTTAATTGTTACCAATGACTGAATCCAAATAAAAACACAAACAGCTCTGAGGAAAAAAAATCAGATGATAAATAAATAAGGTGTTTTCATCTGTGGGCCAAATTTATCCAATCCTTGAGTTAATTTATTAGGTTCTTGAGCGGGTAGTCTAAATGGAGCTGAGGATTTTTTGCCAGTAACCATTCTAAGAAATGGGCCAGGATGACAAACCTGGTAACAGTGAAGCCATCACTATTTTCCTCATGAGTAGAGGAGGGGGCAGGGATGGGGTCTTTTAAAAGATTTTATTAGAAAACAGTATGTTAAACTGTTATGTTATAAAATGTCCAGCAATGTGCGTAAAGCAAAAGTACTTCCAATTACCCTCCTCCAATCATGTGTCCTGTCTAATACCAGCCCTCACTCCAAAGTTACATGTGAGTCTGCCTATATCTTTCAAGGAATTTATGAGCATTTGCGTGTGCGTATAGAAATGTATAAATGAACCCTTTTTATGTGCCCACACAAAATACAAATGTGACTGGAAAGCAATCCGTGCATATATTTCCATCTCTGTGATGTATAATAGCAACCAAAAAAAGCCGTCAGGTTGTGGAGGAGTGGAGAAGCAGAACTTGTATGATTATCTGCATTTTTGTAACACAGAGAAAATTAGTTACGTTGTTTCATATTATCTAAAAACTCATTAACATAATTTTGAAAAATTTAGAATAGATCAGGGAAAGACATTCAGGGGATGATTGATTTCTTATTTCACAGAATACAAAGCTTGATGGAAATTATCAGTACATTTGGCTGAGTGTTCAATGAGAGGTTGCCTCACATACAGGTCTTAATTTCAAATCTTGTACATGGCACATATGTAATTGTATAATGAAAAACACCCTATGGATCAAGACACATTGACACCACTTGGGGGCGTAATTCATATAAATCTTTCCTCTGCTTTGAATTTTAATTATCTTGAATTCTCATTACAGAGCATTAGAGGAAGTTTCTTTTGTAAATTAATTTTAAAATTATTGATGAGGAGCTTTGTAAATCGTATTTGTTTTATGACAAAAATGATTTTTATCTATAGATAATTTTATGTGAGAAAGGAGAATAGTGACAACATTATTTAAAACTTTTCTGCTGCATAATTATTGGGTAGCAAAGATTATTTAAGGAGATTGTATGTTGTGCTTCAGATGTTGGGTTCTGAGAAGGTGGTACTAGAATTAGAAATGCTGAAATGAACGTCGAAAGATCCATTTGGATGGATGTCCAAAATGGATGTCACATTATACTTGTAAGTGTCTTAACATTAAAACACCTACTTTCTCTTTTGTTTTTGTACCTAATGTAAGAATAAACTAAATTTTCATTTTGGCTAAATAATCTCATATTCCTTTAGTGATAAAAAGAAATGCCATAACATACAACCTTATTCTTCCTTTTTCTATCTAGCCTACTTTCGTCCATATTAATTTTTTTAAAAAAGAATGAGTTTTGTTTTAAGTATGTTTTATGTTTCTCCTGGTGAGTAAGGTACATATTAAATTTCCAGACTTGGAGTATTTTATGTCCAAATTAAAATTTAAGAGATTCATTTTATCCTATGCCATTTATGATGATCCTTTTTTTTTTTCTTTTTTACAGCTATCTATGAGCAGTCATGTGAAGCCTATAAGCACAGAGGAAATACTTCAGGGTTTTACTATGTAGATTCAGATGGAAGTGGTCCCCTAGAACCATTTCTTCTATATTGCAACATGACTGGTGAGTTAATCAACTTTCATTTAATCGTTGCATTTGCATGAATGCTTTAAACACACAAAATTAAAATGAAACAAGTAGAAAGTTGCCCTAATTTGCAACTTGATTAAAATATATATTGTTCAGTAGAAAAACTTAACATAAATCTTTTAAAAATAGTTTAATGGTAATGATTTAAAATGTTATTTTCTATGCATCTGTATCTGTGTAGAACATCTAATAATAAATATATCTTATTAAGTCTCAAAACAAAAATGATAGATAATTTCTCTGAGATGATTGATACATGTGAAAGCTTTGAAAAATATTTACTTTTCAAATGTATATAAACATTAAGTTTATTCTTGAATTCTTTACCTACATATATTTAAATAGGAATTGATTGTCATGGAAAATGTGTTTGATTAAATTCAACATCCATTTGTGATAAAAGAGAAAATGAAAATTCAATAAATTACTATTAGAAAGAAATTTCCTTAATTTGTTAGAGTACCCCCAAACCTACAGCATATATCACAGTTTATGGTGAAATATTGAAAGCTTTACCCCTGTTGCCAGCATTAACACAAGGAAGCCTGCTGTTACCACTCTGTTCTTTATTGTATTGGAGGTTTTAGCCAATGCAATAAAGCAAAAGAAAGAAACGAAAAATATATTTACTGGAAATGAAGAACTAAGATTCTCATTATTTGTAGATGACCAGATTATGTGTTGAGAATATTGTAAACAATCTACAGATAAACTATTAAAATTTAGTATGATCACTGGATATCAAGTTAATATAAAAATTAATTTTATTTCTGTATAACAGCAATAAACAATTAGAAAATGAAATTTTAGCAGATGCTATTTTCGATAGCATCAAAAATGTCAAATACATGGTAATAAATTTAATGAAAGATGTGCAAGACTTCTACACAGATGAGCGTGAAATGCTCTTGAGATAAATTAAAATCCTAAATAAATCGAGAATATAAAATTTTCGTTGATTAGAAAACTCAGTATGGTACAAATGTCGATTCTTCCCAACTAGGTATTGGTTTAGTGCAAACTAAATTAAAATTCCAGCAGGATTTTTGTTGGTATAACTGTTTTGGTGAAAACTGGTAAGCAGATTCTAAAATGTATCAGCACATTTGAAGGGATAAGAAGAACCAAGTCAATCTTGAAGAATAAAGTTGAAGGATTCAACTCTACCATATGTGAAGACATTGTACTGATAGGCTAAATAAAATAGTGTGTGACTGGCACAAGGATGGACAAATAGACCAATGAAACAAAACAGAGAATCTGTGGACAGACTCACTCATATATAGGTAGTTGACTTAGTGCAAAGGTGGCATTGACATGCAGTGAAGGACAGATGGTCTTTTCAACTAATGGGGCTGGGGAAAATTGTATGTAAATGTTGTAAAAAAGGAATCTTGATTCCTTCATCATCAAACACAAAGAAATGGATTCTAGATGAACTGTGCTATTCAATACAGTAGCCACTAGGACAAACGCTTACTTAGATTCAGATTTAATTAAAATTAATTGATAAAACTAAATGAATTGAAATAAATTTTACAAATTTAAATTAAATTAATTTATTCAAATAAGATTTAATTAAATGTCAGTTCTTCCATCTCACTGGCCATGTTTTAACTACTCAATAGGCACTTATTCCGTCATCACAGAAAGTTTACGTTGGACAATGCTATATGTTAGAAAGTCAAAGTTTTGTGGAGAAAAACAAACAGAAAAGGGAAATATTAAAGTGAGGCAGGAGTTGTTGAGAGGAGGATTCGCTACTTAAAATCAAGCAGTGCCTATCTGGGGAAAGAACCTTCCAGGCAGAGGAAACAGCAAGTGCTAAGTCCTGAGAGAGGTGATCTAACCAGCTGTGTTCAGAAAATAGCAACAAATCCAATGTGGCTGGAGGATGGCAAGTAAACAGGGAGTACTAGGGGAGCAGGAGAGAGTCAAGCAGGGCGGGGCCAGGAGGGGAAGAGTCATGGGGTCCTGACAGCAATGTTGTAAGGTCTCTGGTGTTTCCTCTCTCAATGAAATGAGAAGACTTTGGAGAGTTTTAAGCAATAGTGGATGCAATCTGACTTCCTTTAAGAGGATCACGATTGTTCCTGTGCTGGGAAATGCCTATCAAGGGGCAGGAGTAGAAAGAAGTTGAGACCATATCTATATAAGATATATATCTGTATGTGTATATGCGTATCTATAATAGGAGTTAGGAAACACGTTTAGAGACAAGTTCAAGTAAAGCAAGAATCCAGGCAAGAGGTGATGATAGTGGCTTGCCCTGGATAATTGCAATGTAGGTGGGACTCCTCTCTCAATGAAATGAGAAGACTTTGGAGAGTTTTAAGCAATAGTGGATGCAATCTGACTTCCTTTAAGAGGTGGGAGGCAGGGAGGTTTTCTCGTTGAATACACGTGAGGTGTGAGAGAAGAAAAGTAACCAAAACTACCACCACATTTTTGGCTTAGGCAACTGGAGTGGCTGAGTTCTCATTATTTGAGATGGGGTCCATTAAAGATTTGAGGGGGAAGATCACGAGCTCAGTTTTATACATTTTGAGTTTGAGATGTCTGTTACACATTTAAGTGAGATACTGAGAAGGCAGTTGAATATCAGAGCAAAAGTTCCTTTTTATTAATGTGTAATTCTAAAAACTACAGGATGTTGGTAAAACCTTGGCACCATATATTTGGGAAGTTACTATAGAATGTGTCTTCAGAGATTTTTCACATAACACAGCCAGTTGGCTTCTATTTGCTCTCACAACCCTTGTGGACACTGCCTATCTTAGTCTGTTCTGGCTGCTATAGCAAAAGGCCACAGACTGGGTAGTTTTTAAGCAACAGAAATTTATTTCTCACAGTTTTAGAAGCTAGGAAGTCCAAGATCATGGCACTGACATAGTCGAGTGAGGTCGCTCTTCTGGGTCGCAGACTTCTTGTATCCTCATGTGATGGAAGGGGCTGTGTGGTCTCTTTTGTAAGAGCACCAGTCCTATTCGTGAGGACTCCACCCTCATAACCTAATCACCTCCCAAAGGTGCCACCTACTAATACCCTCACCTTTGGAGTTTAGGTGATTCAACATATGAATTTGCGGGGAGGAGCCAACATTCAGAACATAGTACTGTCCCCATATACCAAAGCAACGTAAGACAGCTGGTGTTTTCCACATCTGTCCCCTCAGTGAGGTTCCTCAGTCTGCACAGTTCAGGTTCCTATGCAGCACCCTGCGTCAGGAGGGGCTCACACAGTGGTTGAGGCAGGGCAATAGAGCCAATATTTTAAATGTCTTCCCGCTTGATTCTTTTGTGTACCCACATTTGGGAATCTCTGTTGTAGATCCGTGGTTCTCAAATTTTAGAGAACACCCTGCTCTATTACATGAGAATTAAACCTAAGTGTGAAAAGACCTCACAGAGTGAAAAGTAAAACTTTGCAAATGAAAGATACGAATCCGAGTGCCAGATAACTTTTGATCTTTCCTGTTTGCGTAGCTTGGGTTGTCAGTGAGATTTAACAGGCTGTCACTGCATCCCTGTGCATCCTCTGTTCCCACAAATGCATCCTGAACTGTTCACATGCTGTGTAAAGTGTTGATTCTGTAAATCAGATAGCTCCAAGTTAATGAAAGCCTCTAATCTTTAGAGCTTTAAGAAACACACCGCACACATGTATGCGTGCACACACACACACTCACTTCTCATTATCTGTGATAGTATGTTCTGTAAAGTAACCACAGACACTGAGTTAGCAAATATTGGACCACTGCTCCTAGGGGAAGATACAGGAAGATTAGGTTCCTGTGAGCCCCTGGTCACAGCATTCTCATCAGCCGATCAATACATCACTTTGTACTTATTTTTCAGGTGAAAGATGCCTTGTTTAATACATGATGTTGACTCGTTAACATTGAACTCACAACCAGCAGCACTATAGCACACTGGAACGGATTGTATCTAACACATATGTTCCCTTGTATGGCGCCTCACAGCCTTCTTGTGCTTAGGAACACTAGCTGGAACCTCGACACTACAGTTGGAGGCCATTTTAAATGGCAAAATCATCAAGAAAAAGCACGGAAATGCAGAAAACATGACACTAAATAGACCACAAATGGGATACTTGCTCATGGTATTAGAGCATTGCCTTGTCCAGCTTCAGATGGATACCTCTGTATTGGGCAACTCACATGTTTTGCTGCTTTGTTCATGTCTGCAGGTGAACAAGAGATCCTCGAGTATTGATTTGGGGGTTATGAATAATGAGGATCTTCAGATAATGAGGATTGATTATATGCACATACATATATACTTATGTTTATTATGGGTAACAATTCAGTAATTTATAGGCCATAGGAATTTTTTCTTATCCAAATGATAAGGAAATTATCAATTTCACTTTATTGAATGAATTGGTTCATTTCTATTAAATCAACATTTACCCTGTTGTATTACATTGCTAATTAATGTACCTTATTTTAGTTACATAAGTCTCACAACAACTTTAAGAGACTTGAAGTAAATATATATATATACAAACACACACCCACACACAGACACACACACACAGAGGTTAAAGGTACTTTAGGAAAATTATCAAAAAATATTGATGAAAAAGGGGCCATTTACAACACTTACAGCCATTTGAAAAACAAGCTGTTGAGGGCAGAGATACAGATAATCCAGTTAGGAGACAGCCAAGTGTCTTCAGAAGCTCAGGAATATTGAAATATATTCAAACAAAAGTGACAGTCCCAGAATGTAACAAACCAGTGAGAAATACATGTTACAGCTTGAAACTTTCCTTATTGATCTGGTTTTGCAAATGAGAAAACCAAGACCTGGGGAGGTTCAGTGAGGCTGGCTGAAGAATGTCATTAGGGGTAGATCAGAACTGAACCTTGGTCTCTTTTCTTCCAGCCCGAAAATTCTTCCACTAGAAAAAGCTACATTCTATCAATGTCTCATTGCTTGTAGCCAATAACATATCCTCCAGTTATACAAACCAAGGAGAACAGTTATGAAAACATGACAAAATGCTGAATCAATAACTTGCAAATGTAACTTAAAAAAAATCTAGTTACTAGTCTAGACTTTATTTCCAACAAATGATTCCATTTTTAAGCTGTAGCTAAAAAATATAAACAAAAAAAAATCTCTTTTGAATACACATTTTCCTAAACTACGTTAAAGGCTGTAAATTCTTTCTAAACAGAGTATTCTAAATAGAATTTTAAAACATGGAGTCAGGATAATATGAATCCCAGTGGCCGTCCCTATTGAAATGTACGGGGCCTTTTTTCTTCCACACTAAATCCATTGCTTTTTTAAAAAATAATGAAATAGTTTTATGTTCAAGAAGTTTCTCATTATCAAACATTACATTGTAAGGACAGTTGTTTCAGTAAGGAGAAATTGATAAGAACTAGAACAGTATCGTTCAAACTTTTGTGAAAATGATAATTCTATGGCTTAACCTCACTCTTTCCCACTGCGCCACCAAGACTCCTGGATTTGGTTTCACTGACTCTGTAAGTTTCGAGACCAAGGCCTGGGTCTCTGACCTATTAACAAGCTCCCCATGTGATATTGAGATAGGGGTTCCTGAGACCATTCCATGAGAATGCTGGAGAGTATAGGACTTCTACTAACAAAATTATTTTTACTTTAGGATTTCAATAATAAAGGCCTTCTTCATAGCTATGAGAGTTAACTATCATTCAGATGCAGCCTTGTTGACGTCATTTCGCTCCAGGATGCTTGCTGCTCTTTCATCTCCCAGCTTTCCTTAACACAGCACTTCCTACCTGCTCTTACAGTCTTTATCACATCTATCACCCCCAGCTATTAAGCACGGAGGAACACAAGCTTTGCATCTGTGTTGCTTAAACAGCATGTTTTTTCTTTACACTGTTATCACACTAAAAAATAGCAGTCAGCCTAAGATAAATCAAGTTCTTAATTACTCAGTTGCTTTACATACAATTTATATTTTTGGAAATCTCTGCAGGGAGAGACACCGGTAGACCCAAACTGCCTTTCAGGGTTTTTTTAGTGTATTTATTAAATCTCATAGCTTTTATGCCTATTTCAGCTATCTCTTCTTACTCGTTTCCCTGTGTCTCCTTACCTTAACAACTCTCTCTGCATTAGTAAAGGGTAATTTTCAAAAAAATAAAATCACGGCCCTTATACAAGTATAAAAATAAAAGCTAAAAAACACACTGTAAAGATTTTGTTTAACATATTATTAATGAGGAAACTGGTAAGATGTTACAGCCAGTTCAAAGGAGAATCCAAAGAACAGACATATTTATATGTCAGTAATACTGAAATGAAGGTGCAAATAGAAGCAAAACTGGCTTCTTGCGTCGTGGAGGAGGGAAGTCAATCAAACCGCCACCAGGTAGAATTTGCTTGTCTATAGACAGGAATTACTTGTTGTAGGGAAACAACGCCTTGCTTGCTAAGCCAAAAAAAAAAAAGAAGAAAAAAAATCTGGAAGCTTGGTAGTAAGAGATAGTGAGTTTCTCTGGAGAGATTTAAAGGCTTACCTCTCCCAGATGCATTTGCCTACATTTGAAGAGTGAGAAAAACCTAAGGCTTGGCCCTCCTCTCCTCAGAAAAGATTTGTTGCATTCCAGAGCCAAAGTTCCTCCATTGGGGGGAGGAGAAGATATGCCAGCCATTCTCTATAAGCTCCAAGTCTCATAACTTTAGAGTTCTTCTCTTGTGGCACAACTCCAGCATGTGCGGGTGCATCTGGCACTCAATGTGTGGGCCATGGGAAATTGCGGTGTAGAGAATCGATGCTGCTAAGATTCTCTGTGAGCAAATGGTCCCTGATCCAGAGACCTCCTGTGTCTGTTAGTATGTATCTATATCTACATGTAGATAGATGTAGATAAGTAGATATAAGTGTATGTGAGGCGAGATAATTTGTTAACTTGCAAGTAGGATAATGTCTCATACCTTTCACAGTTTCAGACTTACCATTATTTTGCAATTCTATCAGTTATCTACAACTTACAGTGCTCTGAAACAGCTAAAAGGCAATGAAACTCTCAGAGCCACCAAAGAATCAGAATCAGATAACCTGGAAGGTTGTCCTCTAGTCTGAGCAATGCACTGTCTTTATTCATTCGTTTGTTTATTCCCTCATTTCTTTAACTGATGTCTTCTGCATGTTGTGCCAAGCCTCCGTGCTCTATGCTGGAGATGCTATGGTTAGCAAACCGGAAACTATTACTCTTCTCATAGAGCTTACAGACCAATGGGAAGGACCAATAAAATAAATCACAAAATATTGAATTACAAATTGGGATGAAGTCTATGTCTTTCACAGTTGTAATTCTAAATGGCTGTTTGTAGAAACATCAGATAACACAATCCTGTCTGAAAGAACAATAAAGAGGCTCTAGGTTAATAGTTTTGAGAGGTTCCTCTGTTAGTAAAGCACGTAATATCTGGAACGTGGCTCCTGGGCATTCATTTCCATGGCTCAGAATCTATCGTCAACTGCTTTCCCCTGGAAATCTAGATTGTCTAATCAGTGTGGCATCTGTTTAACTTCACACTTTGTAGCACTTTTTCATTAGACGATGAAATCACTTACAGAAACTATCATAATATTGAAATTTTAGAATTTCCAAAGGAAACCTTTCTATGACCTACTCTTTAATGGTTGTCATGCACCATGGTCTTGGATTTCTTACAACACCTTCAAAGACCTTTAGATCATGTGTTAATTGTGACCTTGTGGGTGCTAAAGGATAGGGAAGTCCCTTTCAGTGTGATTGGACCGTGAAGCAAAGAAACAAAGGCTTCAAGCAGCTTGATTGTCCTGTTCTTTTGGTAGCTACACAGCCAGAGTTGAGCTTCCTCATGCGTGTCATTGATTTACCACAAGAAAAGAGGAATCATTTTGCTGAACAGTAAGAGCAGAGTCCAACAGAGGCTAGGCTAACAGATTTGCCTGCTTAATAATCGGAAACTTGTCATAGCCAAGGTTGAGTTGGCTAAAATTATACAATTGCAGACCTGCTCTATTGCCTCCTATATTCTGCCACTTTATTTTCCAAGTTTGGAAATGGAGGTTCAGATTTTACCTGACTTCCTTAGCCAGACCTACCAGATCTGCGGCTCAGATCTGATGGTCTCTATACTGTACGGCTATCTGGCGATCCATAATTAATTTCATTAGCTCATATATCCTGTCCTCTTTAAGGAAAATCATTTGCTGATAAAGCTCTATGGTGAGCTGAAATGCAAGGTGGAAATAAAAGTAACAGCTATTGTTTCATAGAAAAATAATGATCCACACATGGAAACCAATAAGGCTGTCAAAGTTGCCTCCTGCCTCGTTTATTCAGCAGGTCTATCTATTCAAAATTCTGATGACCAGGAGAGGGCTGGGAATGAAATTTCTTATCTTGTTTTGATTGTTGATCCATGTGAATGTATTAACTAAAAAGAGGGGGAAAAATTCTACCTACTGTTTTCCTTCAATTTGGAATATTCCTCTGTAATGCAGAAGAGTTATGCCACTTAACAGCACATATATAGCAGAGTTTTGACAACTTCCAATCTGTTTCCTACCTCTTAAATCAGAGGCCTCTTGATTAATCTGTTCTGGTGCCGGCATATATCACAGTAATATAATATGAAGTCTATTGCTGGGAATGTTGAAGGATAGATACAATATGTTTATCTTCTGTTATGACATTGTAGAATTTTTATTTCATCTAAATAATTTTGGTAATCAGTATGATGGAGATGTTTACAGACATTCAGGTGCCAATAGTGATAGCACTAGTGAATACTCAAAGATATTTTATTTTTTGTGTTAGTTGAGTTGCTGATGCTGTATCAGATGTGTTCCATTCAAAGGAGTAACTTCCTATTGCCTTGTGTAACTATGCAGATCACATGATAGCAAAATGAATATTTCAAATTTGATTTAAAAAGAAATAGATGTATACTTATAATTAAATATTGTCTGAAGAGAGATACGTACAGGCCATAAAAATCTGACTCTGTTTTGGCTGGTAACATAAATGATTTTTAAGAGTAGAACCGTCATTGCTTACATTATGTTATTTAAAACATTTTGCGCATTTGAAGGAGAACTTTCTTTTCACATTGTAACATCTCTGAATTCAGGGTGTGTCAACAATCAGCAATATTTCACAATTATAATAAGCAGCATTTTTTCCCTTTTTTGAGGGAAAAATAAAATGATGTATCTTTTAAAAAGCAGAGTATCAGATTTGATGAAATGTACCACAGATTTTAATAATCAGTTTTCTTAATATTTTTCTCCATAAGTATTTTCTGGCTAAATTATTTGAAAAAGTAAAATAAAATCACTGCAAATGAATGGCAATCATATAAATTTCAGGGAAAAGAATCACTGTGCTATAATTTAAAAATTTTAAGAATCCATTTGTGTTGATTCTGCCTCTCAGAGAGGTTTGATGACTAGAAGAATTTGACTCAGATAAAAGGTGATTTTGATTTTCTTTATTTATTTTAACTTTTGCAGACTAGTGATGGTCTCCTCTCTTTCTTCCCCCATTTCTGCATACAAGAAACTGCGTGGACCATCATACAGCACAATGGCTCTGACTTAACAAGAGTCAGAAATACCAATCCAGACAACCCATATGCTGGGTTTTTCCAGTATATGGCCAGCATGGAGCAACTCCAGGCCACAATTAACCATGCGGAGCACTGTGAACAGGAGCTTACCTACTATTGCAAGAAGTCACGGCTTGTAAATAAGCCAGGTAAGTAAACGGAGGCATCTGTCACGCTGCACACATTGCACGGTGCACTTTACTTAACCAGCTTCTAAGGATTTTAAGTCTGCCAAGGTGGTGGCATCTAGCCGCTGAGGGTGTGTGCTCCCTGTGTATTTCGCAAACATGTCACAGTCTGGAAGTCACAGAGATGTTATTGCCTGAAGAAAAGAACAAGGTCAGTTTACACTGAGGCTTGTTCAAAGCCTTGATTGCCTTCAGAGTCTCTTCCTGGCCTTAATCGGATAACTGTACAGAGAGGGGTTTCATTCTCACACTGGATGAATGCCGTGTTTATTCCCGATAAAGGGCAAGTGACACGTACACTTTGTTTTGTCGTGGAAAAGAGCTCATAAAAATATGACTTACTTTTTTGAAAGGGACTATTCTGTGTGCCTCTTTTTCATGGATTGTTAACAGTTAGCCTCTGGATATAATTGAAAATTAGAACAGGCTGCTAGAAACAGAGTTTGTTCAGTAGCTCAACTAGGATCAGAAGACCATCTTAAGTCTTTCTTTTATTTTACCTTTAATAACCAGTCTGCTCCTAAATTCTGTTTTTGGTTTTGTGTTTTCTTCCTTTAGAATGTCTCATTATGGGAGCATATCTCGGGTCCCACTATTCTGTGTTAGTACGGACTTCAATGACCTAATTCTTGAAGTTACTGCAAGGGCTTTCCAACTGACCTCCAGCTTGCATCTCTCCATGTCTTCTAACCATCCAATATATAATCCAAAATATTAATCTTTATGAAGAAAATTAGCCTTTAAGAAACACTGCTTCCATCATGACACTTTTCTGTTTAAGAAGCTCCGGTGCCTTCCTATCTCCTGTCTGTCCAAAACAGACTCCTCTGTCTGGACACAAAAACTGCATATTCTGGATCCACCTGTTTATGCAACCTTCAGGCCAACACACTGTTTTCTAGCAGCAATATTCCAGTAGGTGTATTTTTCTTTAGAAATGAGAGAAGATTCTAAGACATCTGCATGAGAAAGCCACTTTGTTAATGTTCATTCCCATTTGTTGTCTTAAGAGAGGTTGGACTTCCAGATAGAAGGTCGAGAATTTTAAAAGAAATGCTTTTCATGTGTGAATATTTTATGTTGTATGGAGCATGCAGAAAAACTGAACTCTTGGAATGACACGTGGACCTTTTGTTTCCAGTTAAGCCCTTCTCCTGTTTACTCTCCACTCACTTAAAACAACCAGATTATTTTCTCCCTCATGCCTGAGTTCCACCCCTCTCCTCTTCCTTTTCCTCCTTCTTCTTTCTCTTTTTTAGAATATTCTTATTCAGCCTTTTACCCCTGCAAACCCTTCCCATCTTGCTGGTCTCCCCTTGGATCTTTTCCCCCGGAACCTCAATCCTATCTGTGACTATCAGATAGTTGTAGTGCAAAGAGCATAGGATTTAGAGATGGGGAGAGGTCAAAGTTCAAGCTCCAGGTCTCTCATTGAAGGGATAGAACTTGGACAGATAAGCCTTTCTCAGTCTTTGTTTTCTCTTCTCTGAAATGAGGCCAATCATACCAGCCTCACGGGGGTGTGGTGATGATTGGGTGGCATAACACGTAGAAAGGGGATGATGTGAGATCCTCTCGTTCCCATGTCTCTGGCGCATCATGGTTATAGTTAACATGCCAGTTTAGTATGCAACTGATTGTTCATTGTTGCTAAATATTGATCTCGGAATCTAAAAAACAGATGAGCAAATATGGAAATACATTCTAAGAGAATGAGAACCACACTTACAGAAGGGTAAGTGAATGTGATGGAACAAAATGAACTGAGTTGCTTAACTAGGAAAGAAAGACAAAAGGAAAGATGATCATCAAAGTCACACATGAGTCAAACTCTAAAAGAACCAGAAAACAAGATCACCAAAGGGTTGGTGAGCAAGCACCACGCAAAGTAAAGGGGACGACATAGAAAATGAAGGCATCCCCACTTCATGGCCAGTGGTGCCCATGCATCTTTTTGTTAAGGCTCCCCAGGTGTTTCAGGCAGACTTGAGAGCCACTAGAAAAGGAAGCAGTAAACTCTAGAAGGCTGTAGAACAAGGAATGATGATAATTGTTAAATACTCAGATTTTCCTCGGGTCCATGACCCTAGAATTCATGTAGAATGGATTTGAGGTGGAGAAGAGAGAGAACAAATTGGATTTTGACTTCACAATAAGAAGGTGGTGTTAGACAAGTTAAATTTAGTTTCTGGTCTTGAAGATATAGCAGTTTCAAGCAGTAGTGGTGCCATAACTGTGGATGAGTAAAGTGGAACGTATATGAAAATATGTGTGGAATGTATATGAAAATATGTTTTCAGCAAACTGTGGATCTGAGACCCAGCACATTCGAAGGAAGATCAGTGTGAATACTCAAGTCATTTGGGATTTTGTCTATAGCAAGTGGAATGTTCTACCACACTCCTGATATTTTATCATTTTAATTTTTAACTTTAAAAAATTTTTCCTGATTTTCTGAATTCTTTCTTGTACTTATTTAAATTCTTCAAGACACTTCAAAAAGTCTTGAAGGTAACTAAAGGTATTTAGTACCTTTAAAACATTTTGTGATTTCTATTTTATAGAGAAAATAGGAAATTTAGATGTAAAATATTATTCAATGTTTAGGAATAATGATTTATTTTCTTTATAATCTATGATCACATAATATTTTGAGCAGTATGTTGAAATATATCTATTAAATGTTTCAAGATGGTTTCACCTTTGGTTGATGAGTTCATCATGCATTTAAAACAAGATGAAAATTCCTGATATTAATGTATTTATGCATAAAATAAGCTCCAAATAACTCCTTGTTTTTTTGGCATGGCATGGACTGGTATGTATAGTAATGCTGGGAGAGAGGTTGTCAGCATTACTAGAGGTCTGATCTAATAGTTATTATGAGCGTTGGTATTTGTAAGTAAAGGAGAAATCAGTAGAAGTCCCAGATTTTCAGTAGGGCTCATGGCAACAACTTAAAAGGTTTGAAAGGCAACAGAAAAATGATCAAACACGTTTGAAGAGCTGACTGATTGATATCACATTCTTCTCATGCCCTGATTCTCAAATGACTACGATTTTCCCTCTCAACCTATTTTTTACTTCTAAGACAGATTGCCTACATACTTCCCCTAAATGTTCCATCTATTCTTTGCTCCATTTCCTTGGCATCATGTTTAGTTTTAACTCTGAGAAGGAGCTGGTAGCTCGACATTCATCATAGAAAGAAATGCATTTGGCTGAGGGAAACGTAGCTTTTGAATGTAGTATTTGCTTCAGGCATAGAGATCTTTCAGTGTTATTTCTGTAGTCTCAAAATAAATAGCCAAGCCAATAAATGGAAGAAAAAAAGACATACTTGAGATATACAAATATATCTTAAATTACGACAAGGGAGTGTGATGCCATGCCTAATGTTTAATAAACAGCTAATATATTTTTAGCCAATAAATATATTGAGATAAATCAGTGACTTTACATAACATTCCACATGTTTTAATGGGCATTTCCACAATCTCAAATCAGTTTTGTTTCTGATATGTTAATTACTGTGGTTTGTATTTTGATGCCTCCTTTTTCAAAAATTATTTTTAAGGAAATTACATATGTGAATTGCTCTCAATACATTTTTTAGTATCATGCCTGAATTAAATAGGAACTGCTGATTTCTTTTCTACTCAAAGAAAAATATATCAATCATTTAAGCTTAAATAAAATATTTTTTAAAAAGCTTTCTTAAGGAAATGCCATCAATTATAGTGTTTGGAATATCACTACATTAAATCAACGTTTCTGTCTCTTTCTCCTGTTATTCTTTTTAATGATTGGGGATGGAAGGGCATTATTCTTGGATGGATGGCAGTGGGCCATAATGAAGATGTCACATTTCTCACATTTGTCTTTCAGATGGAACCCCTCTGAGCTGGTGGGTTGGAAGGACCAACGAAACACAAACTTATTGGGGAGGTTCTTTGCCTGATCCTCAAAAATGTACTTGTGGATTAGAGGGGAACTGCATTGATTCTCAGTATTACTGCAACTGTGATGCTGACCGGAACGAATGGTGATTTCCAGATGATTTCCTTATGCAAAATAGTTTATTTTTTTTTAATGAATCACTCAAAACATATATAGCTGGGCAAACATTGAACAGATGAGCACAGTGGAGAATTTAGATAAAAGTATGTTTTGATGAAATATGTTATAATCAATTTGAATCTTAAATGTTAAGACCAATGTCTTTTTATTTAAATTTTTTTGTGATGGACCATGAATCATGTACGTTTTATTTTTGTAATATGATGAATTAGAGGCATCTGTTTCATGTTTCCTCTTCATTGTAAGCCAATTATCATTCTCTTTAAAATGAAGTGCAATTAAGAATTCTGTTATTCTCAAAATATATTTATAGCCTCTAACTACTAAAACACATTTCTTCAATAACCTGCCTATAAAATCTTTAAAGATGGAAACATAGAATTTCCCACAGTTATTTGAACATGTAGCTCTTTTATTTTCTTAAAGGACAAATAACACCACAAAGAACTAATGGTCTGTTTATCGTATTTTAAAAAAGGAAGTCTATAACATTTAGGGATTTGAAATGAGCTTGAATTATTCTTCTAGGGAGAAGAGAAGTCTTATGCATATGTTTTCTTTTGAAAAATTAAGAAAGATATTTATTATATTTGAGACTAGAGTTGGAATGTACATTGATTTTATTTATTTATGAAGTGGAAATATTTTTAAATTTTCATATTCATGTTTCAACATACCATATATATCTCTTACATCATTAAGCAACTGGATCTGTACATAAAAATAATTTTTTAAAAATTAATAGTCCATCTAGATGTAAATATGATTGATTTTATTACAGAATGTACATTAATTCCAGTCATCAGTTTGCTGTTAATTGAGCTCACATTTTGAATTGTATGATATTCCATTTATTTATTTGGCAAACATCAAGACTATGCTGTATCAAAAAACAGATTCTTTTAGAATATCCTAGAAGGAGGCTTCTATATGGAGTCATAACTATACTTTTAGTGTTACATGTTTGATGTGAAGAATATTGTCTCTCTTACTCAGACTCCAATTTTTCAAAATTTCTACTCCCTTTGGAAGGCACTCTTTCTCACTGCCTTCACAGAAAATGTCTACACAGTAATATTATATTTTAAAAAGTGACTAAAATGTTAATAGCAATGCTTAACAGACAAAAATACCTAAACTAATCACCAATAACTCTCCAGTGTCTCCATTACATATTATTAATCAAAAATAACTTTTAAAAATAAGATTTTGAAATTTCTTATATTAAATTCTACTTACGGTGCAGCAGCTTGCATAGAGCTGGCCTTCCTCAGATAACATGTATAATCCCAGAAAATACATTTAGAAAAACATCTACTTGAAGTAAGTGGAGAACAACCAAATGTAGACGAAAACTACCAGAGTTGGTGGCCTTTCACCCGTGAAAGAAGGGAACCCAAGTGGGTGATATACGTTTACATGCCTGTTTCCTTAAGGGTACTCACCAGACCACATGTTGCAGAGTAACTAAAACTGAAAGAAAATACTACATTGTTTTTCGGCTTGAGGTATAGAGGACAGAGTTTGGGGCTGCCAGAATGACTGGAAATTGAGGGGGGAGTGGAGGTCTCAGACAGGACAAAAACACTTGGGGTGAATCCACTATATCAACTCCCCTCTGATCCTCAGTGGAGCCCTGAACTGCATGTGCACAGGGGAGATTTCTAGGAACCAAGCAGACAGATACAGCTGGGAAACTGAACAAGTCATACAGAGATTTCAGAGGCTGCTACCAAAGGAGAGACAGAATTTGGAGTTTAGGTCTTACTAATTGAGATGGGCTTTGTGAAACTCTCAGCTTCCCTTAGAAATGACAGAAGGTCCCTGTCTTTACAGCAAAGATTATGTCCCAGAAATGAATATGATTGGAAACTAAGAGCGAGACTGACACAGGCCCACCTAAGGAATTGTGAAACCAGGCCTCCACAGTTTATGGTGATAAGGTCGTGATTTAACTGCCTGCGAAAGCAGAAACAGTCTTCAGAGAACAGTAACAGAATCCAGAGTATCTAAGATGTGTCACCCATAATATTCAGAACATCATAACAGTTATTACATATTCCAAAAAAAAGCAAACTCTGACGCAAAGTCAAGAAAATAAAAGCAGTAATTACAAGTGACCCTGGGACACTGGTGTTTGATTAGCACACACAAATTTTAAAGCAACTGTTATAAACATGCCTACAGGTTTAAAGGTAAAAATAATCACAACAAGTGAACAGGGGGTATTCTAAGCAGATAGTTGAGAACTACATGAAAGAAGCAATTGTAAATTTTAGAATAGGAAAGTACAACATCTGAAGTGAAAAAGTCACTGCATGGACTGGACCTCATAGGAAATAGCAGAAGAAGTCTTCAATGAACCTGGAGATGGCTTATCAGAAATTATTCAAGCTGAAGAACAAAGGAGAGAAGAAAAGGATGGAAGGAAAAATTAACAGAACCTTTGCGGATTGTGGGAACATATCAATGATTTAACAGGCAAGAAATTGGAGTCTCTGAAGGACAGGAAATAAAATGAGGCAAAAAGAAAAAAAATTGATGAAACAACGGCTGAAAATTTCTCAAATTTGTTTAATAGACAAGTCTCCAAAATGGCCCCTGATAATAACTGCCTGTTATGGACAACATTGTGTAATTTCCTCCCCTTGAGGGTTGCCTGGACCTTGTGATTTGCTTCTAATGAATAGAATATGGTAAAGATGATGTTATCACTTCCAGATTAGGTTACAAAAGATTGTGACTTCTGACTTGCTTGCAACTCTCTCTCTAACTCTTCTAGCTTTCTTGTTTTGATAAAGCAAACTGCCGTGTTTTGAGCTGTCCTGGGAAGACAGCCATGTGGCAAGGAATTGAGGGTGACCTTTATCCAGCAGCCAGTGAATAACTGAGGCCCTCAGTGCAACAACTAACAAAGAACAGAATACGGCCAACAACCACAGGAGTGAGTTTGGAAGCAGATCCTTCCCAAGTCAAGTACTGAGATGGCTGCAGTCCTCGCCAAATTTTGATTGTAGCCTTGGGAGAGGCCGTAAAGCGGAGGATCCCATGAAGCTGTGCCCAGATTCCTGACACGTCAGAACTGTAGATCATAAATATTGTTTCAAGTCACTAAGTTTTGGGGTAATAACTAATAGAACTTCAGTGTGCAGATTCCAGATACTCAGAGGATCTCAAGCAGAATAAAAACAGAGAAAAGCACACCTTTCTTATTGTTCAAATTGCTAACAACCAAAGATAAGGATAAATGTTTTGAAAGCAGCCAGGCTGGGTGGATTTGGTGGAACACGTTTCATACAGGGGAACAGGAACACTCGATGAAGGCTGACCTCTCACTGGAAGCACAGGTCAGACAATGGAAAGATATCTTTCATATGCTGAAAGAGAACGCAATGTCAGTCTAGAATTCTATATTGAACAAAAATAGACTTCAAAAATGAAGGTGAAATAAAATTCTTTTCAGCTTAAACAAATGTGAGAGAATTTGTTGCCAATAGAACTGCACCATAAGAAATACTAACAGAAATTCTTCAGGCTAAGGAGAAATAATACCAGATGAAAACTCAGATCTTCAGAAGGAATGAAGAGCGCTGGAAATCATGAATATGCTAGTAAATATAAAAGCCACTGTTTAAATTCTTTTCTTAATTTAAAAATAAATTAAAATTCACTGTTTAATTGTACTATAAAGTTTATAACATCTAGATTTAAAATATATTACAACAATAGAACAAAGAACAGGTGTGTGTTGGGGGAGGTTTAAAAAATTATCCTGAGTAGGCTTCTGACATTTTATATTAAGTAATAAAACATAAAATCTAAATAGACTGTGATGAATTAAGGATGCATTTTGCAATTCATAAAGCAACCATTAGAATACAATAAACAGAAATATAACTAAAAGGTAAATAAAAAAATAAAATTGAACTTAAAACATATGGAGAAAACCAAGAGGAGGCAGGAAAAGGAAAGCAGAAATACAAGAAACCCTTTGGGGAGAAAATAGGAAATACCAAAATGGTAGATCTAAAAACACAATATTGATCATTACACTAAATGGTAGTGGATTAACCATTCCATTTAAAAGGTAGAAAATGACCAACTGGATTTAAAAATGACCAACCATATACTGTCCACAAGAGACATTAAAATGCTGCCATATTTTTATATGCTCAGATGAGCAATTTTTTTTTTTTGAGGAAGATTAGCCCTGAGCTAACATCTGCTGCCAATCCTCCTTTTTTTGCTGAGGAAGACTGGCCCTGAGCTAACGTCTGTGCCCATCTTTCTCTATTTCATGTGGGACGCCTGCCACAGCTTGGCTTGACAGGCAGTGTGTAGGTCCGAACCTGGGATCCGAACCAGTGGACCCGGGGCCACAAAAGTGGAACGTGCGAACTTAACCGCTGAGCCACTGGGCTGGCCCCAGATGAGTAATTTGATCCTTACTCCTTTGTGTGTGCAAATATAGCTCGGAACATCTTGGGTTTGAAATGCAATAAGGACTATTGTTTATTTTATAATTATATTAATCAGAGTAATTTTAAGAATTTGTTGTTACTGTTTTTTAGGACCAATGACACTGGATTCCTTTCTTATAAAGAACATCTGCCAGTAACTAAGATAGTGATTACAGACACAGGCCGACCGCATTCTGAAGCAGCTTATAAACTGGGGCCTCTACTCTGCCGGGGAGACAGTAAGTGGTAGCAATGTGTTGTATACATGTCTGAGGAAAGTGCTGTCACTTAAGAATCATGTTTCTATTATGTAATAATTAATCATACTTCTATTGTGAAAACTCATAAGCAATGCCTGAAATAGTTCTTTTAGTCAGTGCGCAAATCAAGTACCTCTCTATAGTGCAAAGCCCTATATGTGATTAACGCTGTGGTGGGAAACAGTGTTACAATTCTGTGAGAAAGAAACCACTAAGCATCTGGATTGGATTGGTTCATAAATACATTCCAGCATTTCTAAATTTCTACATGCCATTATCCATACCGGAAGGACTCAATGTTAATGTATCTTAGTTTCCTACTCTTGAGCCTGGGGTGAAATTAAAACATCAGTAGAATCAAATGTCAGTTTAATCAAATGTATTTCAACTTTTAATCTTACTTTTTTTTCAGCTTGCGTATGTGTGTTTACTCTAAATCAATGAGACATGCTGTTTTGTATATTCAATGTATTAACACTGTAAACTAGAAATTTAAAATTCCAATATAGTTTCATAGAAAATATGTATTTTCAGCAGGGAATGAAATGAGCATATGTATCCATTCAGAACCTCTCTGAAATCAGTTAGGTTAGAGACTGACGCGTTAATCATTTATACTTTTAGTTATTTCCAGAACTTAAAAATGGAAATAGAAGGAATATTTATTTACATTAAAAATATACCCTAAAATAAAATTTTATTCTAGGGGCTCAACAGAGGAAGAGATGATCTGACAATGCAGTGGATTTATGGAAATACATAGCAGAAGTTGCTTTGTTAAAAAGCAAAGATGATACTGGCCTATAAAAATTTATATGTACATTGTAAAAAACTGTCTGCCATTATACCCACCATCCCCAATCTTTATCATCTCGACTTCCTGTTCTGCCAGTAGGCCTTACACAAGCTCATGAAGATGACATAGGATATTTCATAGAGAGAAAAATTATGGGCAAAGAGATGAGGTTGTAAACTCAGGATGCATCCAGGGGAGTGCAACGATTTTGTGTGACTGTAGAGAAATTTTTCTGTACGTCACATACACTTTTCACTGCTGGTCTGATCTTAACCCTTCAGGGAGCCAGGCTGGCTTCCTCCAACCCCCTTATTCCATTTGCCATAATCCCTGGGGGACTGGTCTGCCTTGCCTGAGGTCACTACCAACTCTATCCCTTAGAGTTTCTTTCCTGCAAAGTATCCTACATTGCACAAGACAGCTCTCTATAAGAAAGGATTGTCTGGTCCAAAATGTCAATAGTGTTGAGGCTGAGAAGCTAGAGCATTAAACTTTGTGACTGTGGGGACGCAGGAGGAGGGGAACAACACCAGGAATAAGAAGTTACAAATAGTTTGAGTATCTAAAGACCTGCTAATTAATCTCTGACATTTTAATGAAACAGTCGATGAGATCTTTCCTTGGCCTTCTTGTCTCCTCCATCTATTTTAGGGTTGAGGCTTATCCTCACAGGAGGTCATGGGACAGTTTTCTACACAAGGGGCTCTTTTGTATTTTCTGAGTCAGAAGAGCAATGGCTGCAGAACAATGAATGTTCCCTTTTCTCTGTGTGGGAAATGTGCAATACCCTAGGCACATTTCTTTTTTTCCTTTCCAAGTAAGATAGACTGGGTAGATACGGGGATTCTAGATATGGGATCATGCACAATGGGGCTTATAAGCAGAGGAAAGGTATGTGGACATTATCTGAAGGCATTAGGACTGGAACATTGAATAATTTAAGGCTGAGAAATCGCTTTATCTTCATGATCCAACTGCAAGTGTCAAGACCAGTTATAAACTTAAAGACCAGCAAAGTGACCTTTGATGTAGGACAAGGACAAATGCTGAGGGCTTGAACTAGGCCATAGTTGGCATGGGGCGTTAAGAAGGGGCTCAACTAGAGACGTCAATTCAGTGTGATTTAGACGGGGAGTGAGGTGACAGTGTGAGGATGGGCTCCAGCTTTCTGATTTGAATAAAGCTGCTAGTACCACTCGCTGAGACAATAAGGATGCTAGCACCATTCATCAGGACAAGGAATTTTTAGATTTTCTTGGCACATAAAAATGGAAAGATAAGAACAAAAAACATATTTTGGTTTTATCACACAAAATAGAGACGTTGAAAATTTTGTATTTAGCCATATTTTTCTAGGAAAGAAGACAAGCTCTGAGAAAGCAGGGCAAATAAACAAAAATGAGTGTGAGACGTGCTAGTACCAGACATGAGCTTCCCTCTAATTAATTAACGTTGTTTTTTCAAGTCCATCTATCATTTAAAAAAAATACCTAGGTGTGTCCGAAATTCTGTGTTGCTGCTGCTATTATTGCTTGATGTCAGAAATCATGGAAAACATCATTAGGTGTTTTACCTAAAACACTGAAGATATGAATGATAAAATTGTGTTTAAAGTTGTGCTGCAAACTTAGCAAAACTTAGTAAATATTGTTGTCTTGATTAATTTGTGAATATGGAAATAAATTTTTTGAAAAGATATGTGAAAACTAAATAGTAGAATTCAACATCTTATTTATGATGAAACCTAAGCAAACTAGGAACTAAAGAGATCTTTCTCAATGTTTTAATAGGTATCTATGAAACTATGACAACTAAAATGATACTGAATAGCCAAAGACTTACATGCTTTCCCTCTGAGATTAGGATTAAGACAAGGATGTCTACTATGACCTCTCCTATTCGGGATCATACTGGTAGTCCTAGCATATGTAATAAGTCAAGAAAAGGAATTCAAGGGATATAGGTCAGAAAGGCAGAAAATATCTCTATTTACAGATGACATCGTTTTCCAGGTAGAAAATCCTTAAGAAGTTATTTAAAAAAAATGTTTAGCAAGGTCATAGCATGCAAGGTCAATATATAAAAATTAATTATATTTCATATGCTAATAATGAAAAACTGTAAATTGAAATTTTAAAAGTACCTTTTACAGTAGTACCAAAAATATGAAATACTTTGGTATAAATATAACAAAATTACAAAACACTGATGAGAAATAATTAAAGAAGAACGAAATAAAAAACTCTGATTCTGCATTCAAAGACTTGATGTTGTTAAGATGTCAGTTTTCCCCAATTGGTACACAGAATGAATACATACCAATCAAAACCCAGGAGGTTTTTTTTTTATAGAAATTGGCAAACTTATTCTAAAATGTATATGGAAAAGCAAAGAGCCTAGAATAGTTAAAACCTTTGAAAAATAAAAACAAAGTTGGAGACTTACACGGCCTGATTTTAAGACATTTCAAAACTATGGAATTCAAAACAGTATAATATTGACACAGAGACAGACAAATAGATTAATGGAATAGAGTTGAAAGCCCAGAAATAGGTTCACATATATATGGTCAATTGATTTTGGACAAAGCTACCAAGACAACTCAGTGGAGAAAGGATAATCCTTTTCAACAAACAGTGCTGGAGTATAATTAGAATCCTTTTGCAAAAAAAGAGAAGAATCTCAACCCATAATTCAAACTACATACAAAAATTAACTCAAGATTGATCACAGACTTAAATGTCAACCCACGAACTATAAAACTTCTCTAAGAAAATATAGTAGAAAATCTTAGTGTTAGGCATAGATTTCTTGGATATAACACCAAAAGCATGATCCATAAATTAAAAAAATAAATAAATTGGATTTTACCGAAAATAGAAACTTTTGCTTTTAAAATGACACTGTTAGGAAAATAGAAAAGTCACAAAGTGAGAGAAAATATGTGCAAAATACATTTCTGATAAAAGCTAGTATTCAGAATATATAAAGAGCTCTCTCACAGTGCAATCATTAAAAAAATTCAAATTAACAAATGGGCAAAAGATTTGCACATACGTTTCATCAGAGAAAATATACAGATTTCAAATAAGCACATAAAAGATGCACAACACATTAGTCATTAGGGAAATGCAAAATAACACAGTGAGATACCAACATACAACTGTCAGAGTGGCTAAAATTATAAAATAAAAACCAAAATAAAACAAAAAAACCTCTGACAATACCAAATGCTGAGGCTGCAGAGCAACTGGAACTTTCATAAATTGCTGGTGCAAATGCAAAATGGTATGGCCACTTTGGCAGTTTTTTATAAAGTTAAACACACATTTACCATATGACCCAACAATCACAATCCTGGGTATTTACTAAGAGAAATGAAATACCTGTATGCAAAGATTTATATTGGCTTTATTCATAGTTCCTAAAACTGGAAACCACCCAGATGCCCATCGACTACTGAATGCATAAATTTTCCATCTTATGGTGGTGTATCCACACTATATGGTGGAATACCAATGAACAATAAAAAGAAATGGATTACTGATACATGCAACACATGGATGAATCTCAGATGCATTACGCTAAGTGAAAGAAGCTTGACTTAAAAGGCCACAGGCTGGATGATTCACTTTCTGAGATATTCTGCAAAAGGGAAAACCATAGGAACAGAAAAAGGATCTCTATTGCCAACGGCTTCAAGGCGAGAGGAATTTTACAAAGAGACACAGCTGAAGAAAGTGTTCTATATCTTGAGTGTCGTGGTGGCTTTGTGGCTTTATGTGTTTGTCAAAATTCGTAGAGCTATACACACAAAAAAGGCTAGTTTTACTACATTTAAATTACCCTTCAACACATCTGACTTAGAAAACCCCCCAAAACTCAATGATAGTATGAATAGTTACTTATGGTTCCTTAATTTTTTTAAGACTTCTTTTTAGAGCAGTTTTAGATTTACAGCAACGTCCAGAGGAAAGCACAGAGATTTCTCATATACCCCCGGCCCCTCCACATGCATAGCCTCCCCCTCTATCAACATTACTCAGTAGGATGGTACTTTTTTTTAACCAAGGATGGTAATTGCTTAATTTTAAAATTGGGTCATTAAAAAAATACCAGATGAAAACTCATAAAACAGTAAAAATTTTAGTAACATGGGTATTCTCCAGGACACTCCTAGAATCCTACTGAATATATTTCTGATTTATACTGACTTTAGAAACAAAAAGAGTCAAAGGAAAGAATCAAGAGAAAACATCTGGGTTTACCAGTTAACAGAAAGATTATAACTGGGAGGGCTCACTTATGTACTTTCCTGTCTGCTCACTCTCCCAGGAACAGTGGGAGCATCTTCATTTTTGAGGTACCATCAGAAGTCTTCTGGCCCAATAATTCCTCAACTTTGGCATGTGTAAGAAGTACCTGGAAAGCATGCCAACTCTAGTTGTAGCATCTTCAGAACTCTCTCCAAGTGCTAAGGAGAAAGACCAGAAGTCCAGTATTGACACACAGGACTGAATTTTCTTTTCTTTTTTTTTTTTTTGGTAAGGAAGATTGACCCTGGGCTAACATCTGTTGCCAGTCTTTCTTTTTTTGCTTGAGGAAGATTGTCCCTGAGCTAACATTTGTGCCAGTCTTCCTCCATTTTGTATGTGGGATGCTGCCACAGCATGGCTTGATGAGCAGTGTGTAGGTCTGTGCTTGGGATCTGAACCTGTGAACCCCAGACCACTGAAGTGGAGCACGTGAACTTAACCATTACACCACTGGGCCAGCCCCTAAATTTTTTTTTTCGGCATTCATTAGGAAGACATTACAGGGACATTCCTCTGCTTCTGCAGGTCTCGCGGCATGAAGAAAATGCATGGGCTGCTGATGGCATCAGGCTCCATTGCCTCTTCACTTGCTTTCTTCCTTCACCTGCAAAACCTCCCCCATCCTTTTACTGAAACCTTTCACACTCAGATTCAAACCCTTCCTCCGTGAAGCTTGCACAGGTCTCTAGAGAACTTAGTCTACACTTTCAAAGAATGCTGAACATATTACAAGTATATATTTCTCATACTGGCTTTTAATTATTATCGAGCCTCTCAAGAGAAGGTCCATTGCTCATTTATTGTTGTGTTCCTGGCACCTGGTACATCACTGTTACATGAAAGGTAATCAATAAATAGCAGTTTATGAAAGACTGAGAATGATCCGTCATATACAGCTCGAGAAACTTATAGCTAGTGAATCCTTGATAAGAGACAGGAATAAGTTTTTGATTGCATAAACAATTAAATGATAAGAAAGTATATACCTTTAATGAAAGGAGTTTAGATTCTATTAAAAGACTTATTCTGATTAATTACGTAGTAGAAAGAGCACCCAGTTCCACCGGAGCCATTTCTCGTCAGTACACTTGGGCTTGCTTTCAAATAAGCACATGATTTTACTTAATACTTTTCTTTTCACTCTTTATTTTTGAATTTTATTTATTTATTTATTTATCTATCTATCTACTTATTTCTTTATTTAGTGAGGAAGATTGGCCCTGTGCTAAGGTCTGTGCCTGTCTTCCTTCATTTTCTGTGGGATGCATCCACAGCGTGGCTTCACTAGTGGTGCTAGGTCCACACCCAGGATCCAAATCTGCAAACCCCAGGCCACTGAAGCAGAGTGCATGAACTTAACCAGAATACTCCCCTGGGCCGGCCCCAATTTTCACTCTTTTAATAATAAAATGCATTTCTAAAACTGGAACACTTTCTACTTCTTGGAGAAAAAATATTTTGTGGCGTATTTTGCTTCGTTTTGTTTTCTATTATTTTGAAGAGACTTACGTTATTAATAATTGGTAGTCAAGAAACTTCACAAGTGTGAGGGAAGAAAATTCTAACACTTTCAAAAGATTTCCGTTTTTCTGAGACTGAGAATCCTGATAATTCTTAGAACTACCATAATATCCTTTTGTGACAAGTTGATGCACATTTTTCATGTTTTTATTCATTGTTTTAAATCTGAAATAATAATGACTTAATTGATAGAGTCATTATAAAAGTTTAAGATATACAGAAATGTCAAAGAAAAGAGTATAATAATCACCAGGAGTTACACAACTCAGAAATGGTGATTAACACCAGTGAATATTATTCCAGACATTTCTAGATACCTCTTGTGCACAGTCTCCCAACCTCACACTCTTGACATTGGGCTGGATAATTCCTTGTTATGGTCGGGGGCCGTCCTGTGCATTGTAGGGCTTTTAGCAGTATCCCTGCTCTCTGCCCACTAGATGCAGCTCTCTGCCCCCAGTTGTGACAACCAAATATGTCTCCAGAAATTGCCAAATGTCCCCTGCGGTGCAAAGTTGCCGCAGGTTGAGAACCTCTGCCCTAGATAAAAGAATAGAAAGAGAGATTTAGAAATAAATTTGAAAAACTTTAACTGAAATTTAGAAAGAAGAAACTGGATTGAAGCCAAAGGAATTGTTTTATATTATTTATTTATCTAATAAATGTATATTCAACTTGAAAGATGCCGCTAAACTTAAAATAAAGATTATAATGATTTTTAAAGGTTACAGTCTGTAGGTTTTATATTAAACTCAGTTTTAAATATTAGATAGTATTGATCTATCGTGAAAAATGGGGAAATTAGTGCTCATTTTTCCTCTCTTCTTTTTCTCCTTCCACATCCCATCTTTTGCTAGCTTTCCTATTATTTGCATGGCTGGTTATTGATTTATTTATTTGTGAGGATGATTGTCCCTGAGCTGACATCTGTGCCAGTCTTCCTCTACTTCATGCGGGATGCTGCCACAGTGTGGCCTGAAGAGCAGTGCTAGGTCTGCGCCTGGCATCTGAACCTGTGAATCCTGGGCAGCTGAAGCAGAGCATGTGAACTTAACCACTACACCACCAGGCTGGCCTCTGGTTATTTTTTAATGCTACCCACTATCGTATCATCAGAGCCTCTCTATTCTTGAATGATTTCTATTTTTATTTATTTCTCCTTGGATTGCATTGTCAGATAGTTGATGTTTTCTGTTTTTTCCTCCAGAAAGACTCATGAGTGTTCCATATCCTGAGTTTGCATATGCTTGAGAATATTTGTTGCTTCAGAACTCTAAAACAAACTTGGCTGGTGTAGCTTGATATTGTCTTTTTGGTAACGGCTTTATGAGATATAATTCACATGCTGTACAATTAACCTGTTTAAAGTATACAATCTAATCACAGTTTAGTATGTTTAGTCATTTTAGTATATTACAGAGTTGTGCAACCATCACCACAATCAATTTTAGAACATTTCCATCACCCCAAAAAGAAACTAGTACCCATTTGGCAGACACACCCCATTTCCCTCTTACCCCTACCCAAGCCGTAGTCAACCATGAATCTACCTTTTATCTCTGCAGACTTTCCTATTTTGGACATTTCATAGAGATGAAAACAGAATATGTGATCTTTGTGACTGGCTTCTTTCACTTGGCATCGCCAACCTTGATCCGTGTTGTAGCATGTATCAATACATCATTATTTTTTATGACCAAATAATATTGCATTGTAGGGATACACCACATTTTGTTTATCCATTAGTCAGTTGATGGACATGTGGGTTGGTTCCACTTTTTGGTTATTACGAATAGTGATGCTTTGAACATCTATGTTTAAGTTGTTTTGTGGACATACATTTTCACTTTTCTTGAGTATATTTCTAGGAGTGGAACTTCTGGGTTATAAGGTAACCCTATGTTGAACCTTTTTAGAAACTGGTGTAACATTTTGGGTCCCACTTTGTGACAGTCACCAGTTTGTACAAATTATCACACTCTTGTCTGCACTGAGAGATGCCGTCATCTTGTCTTCCACAGCTTTTCTAGGTACCTTTTGGTCAACTCTCTTTCTTTATGAGATAGGATTTTATTTTAATTTTTCCGCAAAAGGGCATGTATGTGCTTTATTCTCAGATTTTTTTCAAATTTGAAAATGTTTGCCTATTGCGTTGACTCAAAAAAATTAGGCTAGATACATTTTTTTTCTCTCAGAAATTTGTGGATGGTGCTTCTTTATCTTCTGACATTGAATATTGCTCTCAAGAATTCTGAGGCCAAACTGCTTTTTCCACCTTGTAGGTGACTGACTTTTTTTGACTGAATACTTTAAGGAATAATTATTACTTCAAGGAAATATTAAATAAGTTAACAAGGATGCATCTCAGTACTGTGCATTTGTATTAATTTTTCCTGAATAGGATGTGCTGTGGTAAAATGGATATATACATTTTATAAGCTGTTAAAGACTTGTTTCAAAGGTAATCTAAATTTTTACTCTCAATTCGTTAATCTGAACAAGGTAGTATTATTAACTCTTTGGCATTTGCATTTTCCGCCTATTTTATTAAATGTATTTCTTTTCAGTTAATGCATTCTGTTGAAATTTTATGTCTAATCAAGGCACCTCCAGAACCTACATAGTTGGAAAAGATTGTTCTAAGTTTCTTGTTCCAAGAAATTCTTGTCATTGAAATTAGTTTCTCCATTTTGTCTGCATCGACTTGTTCAGCTGTCTGAGAAATCACAGCTGCCCCGAATGCATTAAATAATCAAAGGTGCATGTAGGCAATAAATAACTTTGCAGAAGTTACACTCGGAGACTGGAAAAAGATATTGACTAGTGATTTGGTTAATTTCTCTTCCGTTTGACAGAGTTCTGTTCCGTTTGGCAGACTACACATAAACCATTAAAAAGTGAGGATCAATTCCATTTTAACAGATAATCATATAATGTAATTTTGCAAGCTCCACTCTGTCTATAATCCTCCACCATTAGGAAATTCTTTTGACTTTAATTTTAATTTTTTCTTTTCTTTTCTTGGGTTTCCTTTACTTAATTTTCCTAAAGTTTCTCTACCTGTTTATCCCTTTTCCTCCTCCTCTTCTTCCTTCTCTCTCTTTTCTCTCTCTTCCTTCCCTCCCTCTTTCTACTTGTTTACTAAAGAATTTGAGTGTATTTATTGAGATACATATAATAAAAGCAAACTGGGAGTGATTGCTCTAAGCTTTCTGATTGCTACCAGGACAAAGGAAATCTTGTAATTTCATTCAACAAAAATTTATTAAGCCCGTACATTGTACTATGCCTTCACCACATCGAGAGAGAGAAAGAAAGAGAGAGAGAACAGCAGACCAAATAGGCAAAAGTATCTGTGTTCTTGGAGCTTGAGTTCCCTTAGGGGAATAGACAATAAACAAATAAGTAAAATATATGGTATGATAGATGCTAGCAAGTGTTGTGAAGACAATATAGTTGACACAGGGGTGGGGTGGGATTGGAAATTTTAAATAGGATTGACATTAAATACTCGTAAGCAGGTGGCGTTTGAATAAAAAGCTGAAGGGAATAAGGGAGCACTGCATTTGTATTTCTGTGAAAGAGTTCTCTAGACAGAGGGCAAAGCATAGTAGCCATGTGGAGATGGGACTGTAGCTGGTGTGCTCTTGGAATAGCAAAATGGTCAATACGATTGGAGCAGAGTGTGCAAAGAGGAGAATGATAGAAGTCAGAGAGGAAGCTGGTGGTCAGATCATGGAGGATTTTGAAAGGTCTCTATTTTTCAACTTGAATGAGATTGGAAAACATTAGAGAATTTTGAGAAGAGGAGTTGGTGTGATTTAACTTTATCCCTTAATGAGATTGAACAGGGTAAGGCTCAAGCAAGGAGACCATTTATGAGACCATACTGCCAACCCAGCTGAGGGATTATAGTGGCTTGGGCCATCAGCACAACGATGATAGTTGTATGGGTATAGTTCAAAAGGAGAAGCAATAAAATTTGCTGATGGATTGACATAGGTTTCAAAAGGAAGAGTCAAGAAAGACAGCAAGGTGTTCGTTCTAACAGTCAGAGGCATAGAATTGGCATTAATTGAGATGGAGAAGATTGCTGCTGGAGTCAGGGAGCTTCAGAGGAATATAAGGAATTCAGTTTTGAACATATTAAAGTTGAGAGGCCATTAGACATTCAGATAGAGATGTGGAGTTGTTAGTTTGAGTGTTCCAGACTCTGGATAAATATTCACAAGTCATCAGCATATTTAAAGCCGTGAGATGGGCCAGGGGAGTTATTGAAGTGTAGTAACAGGCCTTGGAGCATTCCAACATTGATAGATTGAGGAGGTAAGGAAGAAGAAAGAAAGAAAACTGAGAAGTATACCACTAATGAGAAAGGCAAAGGACTGTTGGTATTCTTGACTCCAAGTGAATAAAATATTTCTAGGAGGGGGGAACAATCAACTATGTTAATTGTTGTTGATGTGTTGATTAAGATGAGGGCCAGGAATTGACAAAGGACTAGTATCTAGAATATTTAAGAACCCTCAAAAGTCAACAGTGGAAAGAAAAAGAAGCTATACAATAAAATATGGATGTTATGAACTGAATTGTTTCCCCACCCCCCAAATTCATATATCGAAGCCCTAACCCCCAATATGACTGCTTTAGGTGGTAGGGTCTTTAAGGAGGTAATTGAAGTTAAATGAGGCCATGAGGATGGGGCCCTAATCTGAATGGACTGGTGTCCTTATAGGAAGAGGAAGAGACACTAGAGAGCGCTCTCTTTCCACCTGTGCACAGAGGAAAGGCCATGTGAGGACACAGTGAGAAGGTGGCCATCTCCAAGCCAGGAATGCCATAGGTAAAAGACGTGAAGAGAGATTTCACCAAATCAAGAGTACAGGTGGCAATTAAGCATGTGAAAAGACACTCAAAATCATTAACCACTGAGCAAATGCATATTAAAAACACAATGAGATATCACTACACACCTTCCAGAATGGCTTAAAAAAAAAAAAAAGTGATAACACAAAATGCTGGCCAGGATGTGGAGAGATGCATCACTGATACATTGCTGGTAGGAATGTAAAACGATATGGCCATGCTGGAAAAGAGTTTGGCAGTTTCATAAAAAGTAAGCATGCAACCCTCATATGACCCCGTGATTGTACTCCTCGGCATTTATCCCAGAGAACTGAAAACTTATATAAAAACTTGTACACGGATGTTCATAGCAGCTTTAGTTGTAGTAGCTGAAAACTGGAAATGACCCAGATGTCTTTCAGCAGGTGAATGGTTAAATAAATTGTGGTACATCCATACCATGGAATACTACTCAGCAATAAAAAAAGGAATGAACTACTGATCCACACAACAACCTGGACGAATCTTGAGAGTAATTCTTAGTGGAAAAAAAAAGTCAGTCTGAAAAGGCTACATACTATGTGCCTTTATGTGTAGAACATTCTTCAAATGACATTGCAAAACTGACCAGTGGTTGTCAAGGGGTTAGAGAGAGGGTGAGGGCCAGAGGGAAGAGGATGTGGCTATAAAAGGGAAGCAGGAGGAATAGTTGTGGAGATACAAATGTTTTACATCTTAACTGTTTCAAGGAGAGTATCCTGGTTTTCATATTGTACTATAATTTTGCACAACGTTACCATTGGGGAAAACTAGTAAAGGGTACACAGAGTCTGTCTGTATTATTTCTTACAACTGCATGAAAATCTATAGTTATCTCAAAATAAAATTTTTCATTAAGGAAATCTATATTTCCAGCTTTCTAAATTGATTCTTAAGCATTCAGAAAGATTTATTGGACGAGTAAATTGTCCCTTGCCTCAGCATTTCTATATTTCATTTTATCTTATTCACTTTTAAGGAAAGTAGTGTTACCAAACTCATTAGGTTGTATACACTAAATATATATAGCTTTATACATGTCAATCATACCTCAACAAAGTGGTTTAAAAAAAGAAAGGTAGTGTTAGTGTGTCATATGCGTCTTGATTTTTAAAGTAAAATGTATTGTCTTAAAAAATATATTTTTCAACTACTGTTCTTTTTTTAAACAGCTTTATTGAGATATAATTCGCATACCATACAGTTCACCCACATAAAGAGAACTATTCAGTGGTTTTTGATATATTCATGGGACTGTATAACCTTTACTGTGGTCAATTTTAGAACATTTTCCTCACCCCCAAAGGAACTCTGCACCCTTAGCCGCGGGCATCCTTAAGCTGCTCCAACTCCTCAGCCCTCGGAAGCCACTAATCTACTTTCTGTCTCGCTAAGTCTATTTTTAAAAGGATAATCTATTAATGATACAAATAAAAGTTTAGCAAAAGAAATATTTAAGAAATTACTTGTAATCTTAACATAAATTAATTTTCCTTATGGACTCTTTTTACTGTATATATGTAATGAAATACTTGGTACATCTTCCTCTTCTATCTAAATAACTATATGGATCCTGTTATCCATTACAGTCTTTTTTTTAAATTCTGGAAAGCTAAAAGGTGGCATTTCTGAAGGTATCTTTCCAAATCTCTAGTACCCTAGATTGAATTTACTTGAAATATATTAATTATTAATTACTTTAAAAATTTATTAGTAATTATTAATTACGTAAAGTAATGAATCATGATTTGTTTTTGTGGGAATGATAAAGGGGCTCTTGCTCTCCTGACTAGCACTCTTGTTTGCGTTCAGGTCTTCTATTGCTGCAGGTTAGGGATTTTTAGCCACGGAATTCTCTCTTCAAAAGACCCAGAGCTTCCTGCTGGTGGCTGCCTGCTGGGCTCTGCCTCCCCTTCCTCGCCCCTCCTTTCTCGGGGGCAGCCCAGATCCTCCTGGGTGCTTCTTTGCACAGTCTGGAAAGAGCTGAGCTGTCATATGCCATTAACATTATCGAATTGTGAAAATAGTGGCCTTTGCTTTTTTTTTTTTATAATTATTTTGAATTAGCAGCAGTCTTTTAATCCAATAAAATGTTCTTCATTTTTTACCTATTGTGAATCTGTAAAATAAGGTTTGCTAACTAGACAAAATAGGTACTGTTTGAGTGTGAGAGTGTTTGAGCTAAGGTAATAAATTGTTTACGTTACAGTGCCAGCGTTCATTGTAAAGACAGCAGCAATTCAAAGAATTGTTCCTCTCTTTCAACCAGTTCCCTGAGGCCTTTTATATGATTCTTTATTGAGTTACTTGTGATATAAACATAAAACAAATGAAATATTAGGTCTCATAATACTCAGATTAGACCTTTAAGTAATTCTGACTGATCCTCTTTCTAATCAGACCAAATTAGTAAGATTTAATAATATTCCATAATTTAAAGTTACAGCTTTATTTTAATTTTCGTACATATACCATTTCAACAGAAAAGCATTTCATTCCTCCTAAAAATAGGTCAGGTAAGAAATTTTAAGGACACAAGTGTGGTGTTATCCCTGACTTGATATCGTGCATTTTCTTGCATTCTTTCCTAGAGATCAAAATGTCTAAGTATAGAAATAGCTGTAAAATGGAAATAAGGACTGGGCTTGACATACTCAGATAATATACAATTTTGTTTGGCTGTAGGGAAAAAAAAAAGGCATCAAATATGTTCTCAGCTGAATAAATTCAGCTCTAAAATTGCCCAAGTATGAGCTAAGGATTGACTTTTGAATCAGGTCCATAAGAAAAACAGAAAAAATAAAATAGATATAAGCACTGTTTGATCCAGAATTTATAGAAAATAAATAAAAATCTAAGGAACAAGTGAAAGTGGAGTCAAGTCTGTGATTTTTAACCCTAGCTGGATATATATCTTTTCTCTGCTAACATAATGAACCGTTGTTTTGAAATTACTTCTTTCTAACTTCAGAGGATCAATGTGTCTTTCTTCCAGGAAGGTAATTTAGATAAAAGAATTTTATTCAGTGCGTGAGTGCATGTGGAGGCAGTTGCTTAAAACTTCAGATGCATGTTTATATTTGATGTGTCGAGAACTTGCTGGTGGCAGCAGCCATGCCTGGTTCATTTCTCTGAGATTTCTTCTCATCAGCCACATGCATCCAGTTGGATTTCACTCCTGTCACTTCATGCCACTGCATTTATATTTTATTTTCCATACTTTCTGCTATCTAAGACCCACAGAATTTTTCCAAAAGGAAAGTTGTATATATAACAAACAAACAAACAAAATAAATGGGTAAGTAAAGATAAGAAGTTGTATTTGGACAGAAATTGTAATTAAAGACCACATAATTTTTTTCAGATCTCTTAATTTATATCCCAAACTTTTACACATTTTCTCCTTATATTGAGCATTTTAAAACCTTTTGAGAACCCTTTTCCTACTACCTGTCTACTTCACTGTTATAAGCAAAGTAAACGATAAATTTGAATGAAAAGAGCATTTTCATGAAAATATCAGCATAGCACAGAGGAAGCAGTGTCCTCTTCTTTAATTAGATGAGGATGTTTTGAATGCCACTCTCAGCTTAGAAAATCACAAGGCCCATTAATGAAAACAGTTAGTCGAGGGTGTAACTGTGAAGTGTGTGTGTTTGAAGTGTTAGAACAAAAAACGCTTTGAGCTTCTTTAGAGATTTTTGTTATTCAAAGGAATGTAGGTGTTTAAATTTTCAAGTTATTAAAAAAATCCAGCCTATTAATCAATGTTAAGCAGATCGTTATCACTTTGGTGGCGGAGGATGGTATTTAGGCTGAGGCCCTTTTTAAAATACAAAATAGAACATTGAGAGCATTTCTGCAGGTATCGTTCCTCCCCTAGGTTGGAAGGAATCCAGGATTTCAATCCTTGTAAAATTTCTCATCATCTGCTCTTGTATACTCTATAGTTAATAGAAAAAAGAAGAGCAGGTTTGGATACATTAGCAATGTTTTTACTAGGAAAAATATGAACAACGGAAAATTGAATTATGTCATTCATTTTATTTCATAAATTTTCTCACTTTCTGATTTTCTTTTTTTCTTAAAAAAACAAACCAGGGTCGTTTTGGAATTCGGCTTCCTTCAATACTGAGGCTTCCTACCTTCATTTTCCTACTTTCCACGGAGAACTCAGTGCTGATGTGTCTTTCTTTTTTAAGACAACAGCTTCCTCTGGGGTATTTTTAGAAAACCTGGGGATTACTGATTTTATCCGCGTAGAGCTACGCTGTAAGTGTCCTTTTCATTAAAAGTCTATGGGATTCTATTTAGCAGTAAATCTTTTAACTGATTTTTAACACATTTCTAGTTTATCAGCTGAATGTTTTCATTGTGTCCCTTTGACAAACTTCTATATTGTTAGCCTTTTTGCAAGAGAGTAATTTAATATTTAACATGATAATTTGGGAAAATTATTGGTATCCTCTAGAACCAATTTAAGAAGGGTTTTAAATTCAAATAACTAATTTTCTTTATAAACTAAATTCTCAGTTAATTACAAAATTACTTAATTAAATTGACCAGCCGTATGATTTTGATGTGCTCTTAGACTGCTGTTGGTATCTTAATATCAAATGTATATTGCATGCTTTTAAAATGATAGAAACTTTGAATCACTGTAAAAATTACTTTTATGTAAAATACCAGAGGCTGTTTAGTTTTCTTGCCCTGGCTAAATAGCTTTGCTCTTCAACAATATGAAAAATAACTTAGAGGATGAATTTCTTAAAATCTGTTTTTTCCAAATATATTTTACCTTCTCATTTCATGCCCTGTTCTTTACTGATGTCATTGGTTCCTTCCACAAGATTCAAACCATTGTTTTCATGTTCAGTGATTGCTATGTTATGGTGCCGTTCCTAAGTATATTGAAGACTCAGCTCTCCGCCACGTGGACTAACTTGACCAGTCTTCATGTCTAATATTTCCAGCTCCAACAGTGGTGACTTTTTCATTTGATGTGGGGAACGGACCTTTTGAAATCTCCGTGCAGTCCCCCACTCGCTTCAACGACAACCAGTGGCACCATGTTAGGGTTGAAAGGAACATGAAAGAGGCATCCATTCGAGTGGATCAGCTCTCACCGAAGACGCAACCAGCTCCAGCTGATGGGCATGTCCTTCTACAGCTCAACAGTCAACTCTTTGTGGGTAAGTTCTGTTTTTTAGGCAGTTTGTCATTTGATTGTATGATGTAAGTGCAGAGATGGGCCAAAATAAAATAATACCAACCAAAAAGAATAATGATAATAATAACAACAAACCACCATTTATTGAGAACCTATGTTCCAGGCTGTGCCAAGTGTTTTATTTCTTCCTCGTAACCAACCTGTGAAATGGGTATTGTCCCCGTTTTACAGATGAGGTAACTGAAGATCAAGGGGTTGAAGTGACTTGTCTTCAGAAATTCATCTAGTAAATAATATTCAGATTTGTGTTTGAGTAATTTCTAAACCTGCATTCTTAATATTACAGATTATGTGATTTGTTCTAGTTTTGTTTTTTGTTTTACATTGATGTTTTAGTAAGATACCGGAGATGTTTATTTCTATTCCCAGGGGAGTTGAGGAACTCTCCTGGTATTTCCCCCTGATGCCAACCAGGGACCCCTGTCAAAAACAAGCCAATAGCAGAAAATAGAAAAATAAAATCAAAGTGTGTAAAACCCATGGCTTGACCAGTTTCTTCTTCTGCTAGTGTCTCTCATCTTGCTCATTATTTTGAATATCTTCTAATCACCTACATCATATTTATAACCAAATGTTGTTTCTGTTTTTCCTAAATACATCAACTTGCTATTTGTAGACTCGATGGTGGAATCTTTCTGGATGTGTTTGTTTTATTTTGCATCTTTGCTAATTAGTTTACAGAACTTATGGACCATGGAGTTCAAGGAGTTATCTCTTACTTGATCACTTTTCATAGAGTTTAATGTAAATAAGGGCACAGCAACACTATAAAGCAGAATAAATTATAAATTATAAGAAATTATATTTCAAGCATTTTTAAGAGTCGTGTTTTAGAATAAAATTCATCACATCTCCATTATATCTCCTATTGCTTAACAATCTTGTTTTATTAACTCTCACTGCAAAGGGTGAAACATTCGTAACATATTTGACTAAGACATATTTGGGACTTCTAATGAATCTGTGTACTCATTATTTCTATCATTTATTCTTTCTTTCACTCAATAAATATTCAATGAACAGCTTCTATGAGAAAAGCACTGTAATAGATAATCTAATCATGATCTCATGGCCACGGACTTATTTAAGCATATGGAAATGATAAGGAATACATGAGAAGAAACACATAACTTCTCTTTTAATAACATGCTTGGAGTCCAGTCAAGAAATTGACATAGATATTTCTTGAATTATAAAAAATGAGAGATGGCCACAGCAAAAGGTATGGCAATTTAAAATCTGTCAGTATCTGGGAAATAGCTTACTATTTTTGGAAATTGAGAAGGCTGAAACAGTCCTCGAATTCTTCAGTGAGATGTGCTGCAGTTTGCCTGTACCTCACCTTTCATTCTTGGGATGAATTTTAACTTCATAGAAATGGACCCACTCTATATTGTATCTGATAGGAATCTTTAATTTGATTTCAGGTAATTGTAACAGATAGAAGTACTGCTATGACAGCAGAAAACTGTGTTAGAGGAGACTTGAGTCTTTTGCCATTAATCGTGTGTTATAATTTTAATGAGGATCTAAGAGATTTCGTCTTTATGGAGGCAATTGGTTAGGCTGTTGACATCCCCGTATGTGTTAAATTCAAGGATGACCGTGTTACTTGAAAGTTTTAAAAATGAAATCCTTATTCTGTTTAAGTCAAAGTCATTGAAAATTAAAAAGAAAAGGCAGAAAGAAAGATCTTTGAAAAAAAGTTTCGTCTACTGTTAATAAAAATCTATTTATACAGTTCCCTCCTTCCTACTCGTAGGTAACTGAGAAAACTGAAATGGTTAATGTGGTGATATTAAAAGAAAGACTCATGTTCAAAATAAGTCTTACAGCCTTAGGGAGACGCAGCTGTCAAGAGGACATATAATCTTGTTTTTATCTTTACCTCTACCACAAGAGTGGATCTCTCTCTTAGGTTAGCGCCCCAACCAAATTAAAAAATATTTACAAGACAAAATATTAATTTACCCATTTACAACATTACTACCAAACAAATCAGACTTTTAAAAAATTTCTAGATGAAAATACTTTTTCCTTTCAGGAAGACTCAATGGAAGTTAAATTCTAATGAAAACGATTACACTGAATTGGTGCAAAGTGGGTGAAAGTCTAGTAAAAAATCAGTAATAATTAGAGCTAATTTACTGTAGCACTTACTAAGACCAAAAAGTAGCTCTCGGCCTTCCTGAGAGTATATTCTGGTGGAAGATAAAAGAAGTAGCCAATAAAAGAGTAAAAACCAAGATGAACTACAACTATATATATGTATATACACAGATGCACGTGCATGCACACGTATGTATATAACTTGTGTGTGTGTATCACTAATGACAAATACCGTAAAGTACAAAGCAGAGTAAGGAGTCAGGCAATGACTGGGTTGGAGGGCTTCTGTTTCGAGTGTGATGGTCAGGGGAGTCCTCTCTGAGGACCTTCCATCTGAACAGAGGCCGGATGAAGCAGAAGAGGGAAAATCTGAAGGAAGAGAATTCCAGGCTCAAAATAGTGGGAATGAGCTCTAGGTGGTCAAGGAGAAGTTCCGTGTGGCCAGAAGAGAGAATCATTGTGAGGGAAACGGTGGTGTCAAAAACAGTCGAGTTATCTACTGGGTCTTGTATGGCCGTGGCAATGAACTTGGATTCTGCTCTAAGGGATCACAGGAGTGGCGTGATCTAATTTACATTTTCCACGTTCTCTTGCTGCTGTGAGGAATGTGGATAGAGGGAGAGGGTAGATGCAGCTATGGCAGTAATCCTTATGACAGATAATAGAGGCGTGGACTAAAGTGGAGATCGTGGAAAATAAGAGTTGGGGCATAGTTTAAATGTAGATGCACACAAGTTGCTAATGAAGTGGTCAATGCTGTTAGCGATGTATGACTTACCCAGGTTAATATTCTTGAGGGCGAGGCGCTTCTCTATAGGTCTCTGGGTTCCTCACATCATTTCTTAGTTTTTAATCTCCCCAGAAGTTAGCTTTTCTTGTTTTCTTCCCTTATCCTAATTTGTAGCATGACTAAAACTGTTCCCTGGCCCCACAATCTGGATCATATACTACAAACCATACTCTTGCCAGGCTGCAAAAGACCCGTGGTCGTTCTTTACACCCCAGAGAAGATATCTTCCTCCTTCTTCTCCTTCAGTGAAATTCTAACCGCCCCATAATCACACTGTCACCAGGAAACCAAGCCTCTTTGTTCCTATGTTCTGTACCAGCACATGTCAGATGTAGACTGTTTGCCCACATATTAATACCTTCAAATATGTTAGAGTTCAGTCTGTTCTCAGAGCCAATGACCCCATGGGTAACTAGGAATCTCTGCTTTAATCCAATAGAATTGATTTTCTGGTTAAAATTTTAAAGGGTAGTTTCATTGCCCTTATTTACAAGTTCAAGAATTGATTTGTAGTTCATCCGTCCATCTTAGAAATAATTATGGCTAATCAATATTTCAAGTGTGTATAACGACTATCATTTGTATTTGGGTATCAGGACAGATGAATGAGATAAATGTAATTGCAAAAAGTAAGTCTGCAGTTTTCAGCAGAACTTTTTCCTCTTAGAAAAATGTTTAAATCCAGATACTGGTGATACTAATAATAATAATATTGTTTTAAATTACATGGCAACACAATTTTTGTAAGTGCAGGACAAAATTGAAAGACTAAGTTACTGTTATTCACTCTCAGATTGATTGTTATTATCCTAGCATTTAGTAACTTTTACCAAAAATGTACCTTCTCGTTTGTAAACAAATTTAGCAGAAAATGTAAAAACTATTGAGGGATATTTCAAATACCAAATAAAGTTATTTTATAATACTTCAAATATGAAACACTAGAAATTTTGATAATGTAGAAATATGTTTGAGATACCATCTTTAACACTTTTACCTACAAGTAAAAATTTGTGGACATTTGAATATATGTTAACTTTTATTGAAATTATAGTCTCCATCTCACTATGCTACCATAGCCAGGCCTATGTTGATGATATTTATTGAGATTACAAGTTTTTGAGATTAAAGTTTTGGGCAGTCTTTCAGAAGTGACGACTGCAAGGGATAACATGAAAGAATCCAGTGTTTTTTCCCTGTTGCTTGCTTCACTCTCTCCACTAAAGACCACTCATAAAGTGTGTTCACATCTCTGAGGGAAACTCTGAGGCAAAACTAATGCTTTAACTTCTGAGCAAAATCAGGAAAAACAGATAGAAAGCACATTTAAAAATGTGATTCATAATGCCCCCAAGGTCCATCCATGGTGTCACAAATGGCAAGATATAATCTTTTTTATGGCCGAGTAGTATTCCATTGTATATATATCTCTATATCACAGCTGCTTTATCCTTTCATCCATTGGTGGGCACTTAGGTTGTTTCTAAGTCTTGGCTATTGTGCATAATGCTGCAACGAACATAGGGGTGCATATATCTTTTCAAGTTTTTATATTCTTTAGATAAATACCCAGAAGTAGTACAGCTGGATCATATGGTAGTTTTATTCCTAATTTTTTGAGTAATCTGCATACTGTTTTCCATAATGCCTGCACCAATTTACATTCCCAACACCAGTGCAAAATGAATCAGATGGAGAAAGCCAAGTACTGTATGATTTCACTCATATGTAGAAGGTTAAAAAAACCAAACAACAACAACAAACACACACATAGACACAGAGAATAGATTGGTGGTTACCAGAGAGGAATGGGGGTGGGGGATGGGTGAAAGGGATAAAAGGGGACATGTATATGGTGGTGGATGGCAATTAGACTTCAGGTGGTGAACACAGTGCAGTCTTCACAGAAATTGAAATATAATGATGTACACCTGAAATTTATATAATGCTGTAAACCAATCTTACCTCAATAAAATTATTTTTCATTTAAGAAATGTGATTCAACTGGGTAACAATTGTATATGGCAATTCAAATAGGAATATGAAAATGATAGTTTCAGAGATTCAACTGGTGTTAGCCTACACCAAAGATTTAGAAAACAATAGGATTTTAACAATCTCTGAAGTTCTGAATATTGGAACAATTTTCTTTGACTAATCTAAACTGTAAGATGTCACACAAAGTGAAGGAGTAATAAAATAATGAACAAAAATTCTTGTATGAATAAGTGAAAAAAGCTAACATTAATATAATGTGATAGATTAGAAACAATGAGCACCAGTGCAGTGAACATCTCCTCCCCTTCCCTAGATAATCTCAGCTATCAGTGCTTTTCATCATAAAAATGATGATTCATGTTCTGTTTGTAGCCATATTTCTCCATTCCTTTCTTAATTATGGCACTGGGTCTTTACCAACCTTTTCACATTCTTTCACTTTCTTCTTTTTGTATGTGTGTGATTTATGATATACTTTAGTTAAATAGTCTCATTCGGAGATGCAATTCATTATCTTGAAAAATAAGTTTAGTAAAATGATGCTAATTGGTGTGTTAAACATTTGTCCTTGACCTTGTTAACGTTGAGGACTCGATGTCGGAAGTCACCGCTGTTATCAGATGCCCACAAACATTCTCCAACCGTGGAAACGACAGAGAGAAAATAATCAATCATTTTTTTAAGCTGAAATGTGACAGTGGTCATTTTCTATTTTGGTTTGTAAACTCAGCATTTTTCTTAGAAGCTTCTTAAATTAGCCTTGAATTGATTTTCATTCAACCAGCTCTGCAATTTTTGTTTGCAGTCTAAATTCTCTTACTGGCAGGTTTTTAAATGGACAAAGCCCATTTCAGTACTTTGTGACTGGGACCTGAAGGAGAAGTAAGGACTTCTGAAATAGAAGTCATTTGCATTGCATTCGAATTGCATCAAATCTGTGAATATTTATTGAGTATCTAGAGCAAACAATTTCTAAATGCCATACATAAAGGTTAACGTTGAACTCTAAGCCTGTTGGAGCCCTGAGGACGTGGTTCTCAACCTTAGTTGCACATTGCACACCTGAGGATATTTTGGGAAATTGGCAGTACAGTACAAAGGCACGTTTATTTACTGTGAGTGGGCATTTGTGTAGTTTCAAAGTTGGGATATTACAGATACATCCTTCTATTGGTCTATGGTGAACATATGCTTGTATTTCTGTTGGGTGTATACCTAGGAGTGGAATTACTGGGTCAGAGGATATGCATGTGTTAACATTAGGAGACACTGCCTAATCTCTCTTGACCATTTGGGTATCCTCCTTTGTAAAATGGCCGTTCCAATCTGTTGCCCATTTTCTACAGAGTTGTCTTCTTCTTTAAAAAAAAGTAATAAATTTGTAACAATTCCTTATGTATTTTGGACGAGTCCTCTTGTGATAAATTTATTGCAAATATCTTTTCTCTCTCTGTGGATTATATTTTTATATTGTTAATAGTGACTTTTGATGAACAGAAATTCTTATATTAACGTATTCTAGATTTTTTCTTTTTATTTTATTTTTGATAGGCTAAAACATAGTTACAGGAAAAGAATGTCAGACTGCTTCGTGTTTGAATAATTTTTATTGCAGCCTAATTTTCTTTTGTACTAAATATGTTCCTCCAATACTAATGTGCAGTGCCATAAAAGTCACATTTCTCTTTAATGTAATCATACCATTTATTTCAATTATGTTCTCCTCCCCTCCTCGAGATGTCTTTTTCATGATTAGCCTAAGAAGCTCCCAATGTACTTTTCCACATCCAGTGAGCAAATCTTAGTGACTGTGGATTGAAATCAGAATTCAAATGGCATCTCTTGAGACCGGACAATATGACTAATACCACTAACAGTTCATTTCTTTAAAATAGGCCTTAGTGTGGTCAAACCAGAGAGCTGCCTCAGCCTTGACACGGGAGAAGTTAAATAGACCCACTTTTCTTTGCTGCTGCTCTCACGGGGACATGTTCTCACAACTGACTTTGGTTCAAGGAGAAGTGGCTGAATTTCCTGCCTATGCCACTGTCGCTTACACCAGCTGCGTCTTTCAACCATAATAATTCTTTGAACATGAGGGAGAGCCGGCTTCCTCTTCCCAACCCTCCCAGCATTTGCTCCATGAGGAACATTCATGGCAAAGTGGTAGCTGGGCTTCCAGTCTCATAGCTCTCTACTGTAACTAATACAGTAGTCCCGCCTTATATGAGGTTTTGTTTTCTGAAGTTTCAGTTATCCATGGTCAACCACAGTTCAAAAATATTAAATGGAAAATTCCAAAAATAAGCAATCCTAAGTTTTAAATTGCACACCGGTCTGAGTAGTGTGATGAAATTTCATGCTGTCCTCCTCTGTCCCACCTGGGATGTGAATCATCCCTTTGTCTGATGTATCCACACTGGATACACCACCCACCCGTTAGTCACTTAGTCGCTGTCTCAGTTATCAGAATGACTGTCGCGATATCGTGGTGCTTCTGTTCAAGTTACCCTTATTTTACTTAATAACGACCCCAAAGCACAAAAATAATGATGCTGGCAATTCGCATATGCTAAAGAGAAGCTGTAAAGTGCTTCCTTTAAGTGAAAAAGTGAAAGTTCTCAATAAGGAAGGAAAAAAAATCATATGCTGATGTTGTTAAGATCTACGGTAACTTTGTTACAGTGCCTTGTCCTAATTGTTCTATTTCATTACTAGTTATTGTTGCTAATCTCTTCTGTGCCTAATTTATAAATTAAACTTTATCATAGGTATGTAGGTATAGGAAAAAACATGCTACACATAGGGTTTGGACCCATCCGTGGTTTCGGGCGTCCACTGGGGCTTTCGGAACGTGTGACCGTTGGATAAAGGAGGACTACCGTACCCTCGTTTCTGCCAGTCCCTGTCTTCCCCGAGGATGCCTGAGTAGACCCAATGCATGATAGACAGAGGACCACTTTTTCCCTTCAGTCCCCTGACTTGGTCCTGGGCCCAGCCCATATGCCCTATCACCGTCCTGCCTCAAGCTGGTGTGTGGTCAGGGCCTTCGCTGCCTTTCCCTGCCACAGTGCCATGGTCAGGGAGAGACTATACTCTGCCAGATAAGCTTTCATAACTTTGAATTTTAAAGAGAAGTATGAGGATCTTGATTTCTTTCTTTCTCTAAGGCCCTTGGGCGAATTATACAGTTGTACCCAATTAATCCTCAATAATATTCCAGCACAGCACATAAATAATTTGCCATTAAAAAATTAAAGGTCTTCCTGACACAAAAGTACTGGAAAATTGGCATAGGAAAAAGCGAGCTCATACTCTGTGACAATAGCTTCTGTCACTTGGACTAACTTCTGGAGAGTAATGAATAGGATGAAAGGATTGGGCTCACTCAGTCTTTGCTCAGCATCTCACATTCTTATTTGACTGCAATATCCCGATACTGTTATGTAAGTGAACAAATTCAGTTGTATTCCTTCCTATGGAAAGGTTAGGCATTCGTTTCACAAGATACTCTGTTGGCAAAGTTCCGGAATTCATTATATCTGATATAGTATGGCAGGTAAATTGACAGAAAATTAATTGGAAGACAGTTCGAAACATAATAACTCGGCAGAAACATCCAGAATCAATTAATCAAACTGCACCTCACTTTAATTGGACGTATTCTAACCCTGAAGAGTCATTGGAATCTTTAATTAAGCTTTCAAGCCCAATCCTATTTACATTAGCCATGTTTTTCAGAATAGTTACCTCTTTAAATGAAAAAGTCATTAACTTGAAACCTAATGGTAAAGTGAAAATCCTCAATACATGTATGATGCAAATGTTTGTGTTTAACTAGACATTTTTTTTTATAATTTAAAAATGTAGTTTAAAACGATTTTATTAGGTAAACATTAACTCTTTAAAACTAGAGAATTAAGAAGTCCTGTTTACAAAGCTAGGTGTTGGCTTTCTTCTATGACAAATAGTATTTAAGCATGTATTTCCTACATATACACATTTTTTTCCCTATTCATATCCTGGCCTCTGGCCTTCTGCTCTACCTGGTATGTATTTCTACCATTAACACCATGTGATAATCATGTGTTTCGTGTCCAAATCTCTTACTGGACCATGAGCTCTTAGAGCAGATCAGTTACATGTAACTCTGGTACCTCCAGTGTCAGATACAGTGCCCGTCAAGATCTGCTAGATATAGCTTGCAGAACTGAAATGCCATTCAAACCAAAAATGATCTGAGAAGTGACCATATCTTGGTGTGGAGAAGAAAGGGACTTTGTTATAATAGGGCCAACTGTCGGTTCTAGCCCTCCTCTGCCTGTAACTAATGCGGTCATTCTACTATTTCCTCGGCTGTGCCCATGGGCTAGTCCCTGGACTCCTCTATGCCTCTAGTTCCTCATCATCTAAAACAAAACAAAGGAAAAAAAAACAAGAATAAACAAGTTGGAATACATGAAAATGGATTGTATTCGGTTGTTGGACTCCAAGTTATTTAGTTATTATGATGTCACTGGCAGACTGAGATAAACCCCTAAATCAGAGAGACTGTGGATATTTCAGTGTGACAAATGCATAACAGATCATGATTTAATGTTACAATGTGCTATAAACTATATACCATGATTTAAAGTATTCTAACGTGAAGTAAATGAAATACACTGGGAATACACCTCTAATCCAGACTTTACAGCACCATGCTCTCCTCCAAAGAGTTCCTGGGCCAAAGCTAAAACCAAGGCTGCAGGCTGCCTTACCCAGCAAAGAAAACTCACGCAAGGATGCCGAAAGAAGCTTGGACAACGGCTTAACTCTGAGCCCTGGACATTCTTATTGAGTTGAATTAGCGGAGTAGAATAGAGAGGTGTGAAGCTAAGATGAGTGGCAGCTTTGATGTGGAAGGAAAAGAAGAGGAGTCCTGAGACACAGGGGAGAAGAGACACTTCAAGAATGGAAGGAGGCTGAGAAAATGTAGGAGGAATTAAATAAGATGATTGTCAGCTATGCTGAAACTCTGGGATGAAGTCGACTCCTTCTTCCCTGCCTTGCCCACATAAACTGGAATTGGACTATGTCTGGCTCCATACCGTACTGCATCTGGATTTATAAATAGAAAATATGACTCACATTCTTAAGACTTTGATATTCTTCATTGAAGAGGCACAAATTTTATAAACTGGAGCAATTTGAATACAGAAATTTAAATACAGTCATTTGACTAGAGACCATTATATCTATGAATCTGAATTCTAAATAGCTTTAGTGCCATGAGTCCAAAATTCTCAGGAATTGTTTTAGTTTCCTCTTCATGGTATTTCATTATTCAAAAATATAGAATTAACTTATTCAGAAATATCCATTGAGTTTTATCCTCATTCTCAGTCTCAGGGACCCAAACATCCCTGTGGGGCAAAAGGTGTTCCTCTCTTCAGCCTTTGACATACCAAGCCCCCATCTCTCTCTCTCACTGTATAATCCAGTTTAATTAATGAATGTGTTAATTATTTATTAATATCAAGTTGAGTATTAATAATTAATTATTAATGTTAGCTGCAAATTAGTTATTATTATAAACAATTGTTGCCTAGCTGTTTTATGTCAGATACTGTTACGTGTGCTGGAGATACAGCAGCCTTTATTGAATGTGTATTTGAGGGGCACTGATAACATACAAAGTAAATTGGTAAAACGTAAAGCCTGGTAGATGATGACAAAGACTCATTTACTTAGACCTATTTATTCTGGCCAAGTTTTGGCTCTGAAAGACAAAGAGAAACCTATTTAATCTCTGAGGATAAGGAGATCTTAGGTAATTAAGGCTGTATTAGGAGCTAGCTAAATGAAGTGGGAAAGGAGGGAGTGAACATGTTCGAGGACGAGAGAAACAGAGCAGGTTTAAGATGCTGGAGGCGAGGCAGTACCACCTTTTCAAAGATGAAGCTCCTTTTTAGAGACCCCATGAACGGCTTCTCGGTAGAATCGCCCAGATTACTTAGATTAGGCTACTATTTTCCACTTCAAGTTCTGAGCATTATTTTATGGTGAAATTCCTGGACACAGATTTATGTGAAAGTCCACCTGAAGCTTACATTCCTATTAGGACAGCGTTCATAAAATGTAGTGGGCAAGTGATTGTCTGAATGAGATTCACCTGTGAGGCTTCTTGAATTTTCTGATTCACAGCCCTGTATCTGGGTACAGAATCAGTATTTCTTGGAGCAAGCCCCTGAGTCTGTATTTTTTTTTTTTTAGATTTTTTTTATTTTTTCCTTTTTCTCCCCAAAGCCCCCCGGTACATAGTTGTGTATTCTTTGATGTGGGTTCTTCTAGTTGTGGCATGTGGGACGCTGCCTCAGCGTGGTCTGATGAGCAGTGCCATGTCCGCGCCCAGGATTCGAACTAACGAAACACTGGGCCGCCTGCAGCGGAGCGCACGAACTTAACCACTCGGCCACGGGGCCAGCCCCCCGAGTCTGTATTTTTAAGAAGCCTTCCATATGATACTCATAGTCCTTAAAAGTTTGAGAACCTCTGCCTTATAATAATGGGGTCTGATTCTACTGAAACATTGTAAATCTCTTAAGGGTGACTTGATAAATGCATATTGTTACATTTTATTCAATAAATGTTACACCAGTCTGTCTCTTCACTAGTCCCCTTTCCCAGTTTGGCTGAGAATCTTTCCAAGCTTAAAACAATAAACACTGGACCAACACTTAGAAAAAAATCACTGGGAAATATACCAGACAAAAGCCAATAATCTGACGCTCAATTACCAACTTTCTTAACAGCCAAAAGACCACATCAGTGCACAGTCAAGTTAGAAGAACTCAAGGATTCCTTCATAATTTTCACCAAATTAAAATTGTGCCAGCATCAGGATCAGATTTTAATATGAAGGACAAACCACACTTACCCACAAATATATGCTTATTTAAAATTGCGAAAAAACTAGTTTCTCTATAAGAATATCAGTACATATCACTGTTATTTTGAATGAAAGGAAGATGTAACCTTTATTTTGTTCTTTGAAATAAAGAGACTAATAAAACAAGCCCTCCCCAACTGAAAGTTTAATACTTCTTTTTTAAGAATACAAAATATGTAATAAATTCAACTTTTGGAAAAAATGAATTAATGTTTTATCTTTTTGAAGCCTTTTAACATTTTGTCACAAATTTTGCTTCCAAAATTATATTTGTGCATCTGATTTTTGCCATTCTCTGTAAGGCCACCATTTTTGCCATTCTCAGTGAGGCCTCAGTTTTCTTTGGTCTTTAAATCCTGAATAAAACACCTAGGAACATGTTTCCATTTGCAGTATTTCCCTTTTAGGTGGAACGGCCACCAGACAGAGGGGCTTTCTGGGATGCATTCGGTCTCTGCAGCTGAACGGAGTGGCCCTGGACCTGGAGGAAAGAGCCAAGGTGACCCCCGGAGTGGAGCCGGGCTGTAGAGGGCATTGCAGCAGCTACGGAAAGCTGTGTCTCAATGGAGGCCAATGCAGAGAAAAGCCCAGTGGGTTCTCTTGTGACTGCACCTTCTCTGCATATGCAGGGCCATTCTGCTCAGATGGTAAGTGTGACATGGGCGTCCTAATGGGAAAACTTGTCCATGATGAATAGAACAGCTTTTCTGTGTAGTTATTTGAAACAAAAATATTTCCACTCCTCTTTTTTTTTTTTTTGCAAATTACCTATTTTATGCCAATTGCATTTGTTACTTAGATATTTGCCTCAATTCTTAAAAACCTAATGTCTTTGGGTGATAAATCCTCTAATAGTTGCCTCTAGGTGTCTTAAAGTGTTGGCTGCTCAGTCTGCCTTTTTCTATCTAATGTTGATGCTCTTAAATAATATAACTGTCCACAACCCGCCCCATGGGAGTTCTCTATCTTAAACTCATTCAAGGCATTTTTGTTATTTTTGACGAAGATAGTCAACAATGCAAGGAAATTTAGAAAGTATTGTTGTTATTTTTTGTTTGTTTTTCAAACAAATATTTTTTCCGGAATATATACAACTTTTCTATTAAATATTGATATGTAACAAAATAGAGCCACTCAGGCCTTTTGCTCTATGATATGTCGAATATCTGTAGGTGACATAAAATGGTGGAATATTTTTCAGCCTGTCTTATTCACTGATCTGTGTCATGGAAGAAAAAAAGAACTGAGTGTAGTATGAAGTGTTCTGGACAGACTTCTCTGAATAGACAAACATTTGCTATACTTTCATAGCCCCTCATGGAAAACTGTCATTCAATTTAATTCACTTGCTTTATTTAAGTGTTTCTGGCCTACTAAACCTTTTCCTGAAGGAGGCTAACAAAAATTGGCTCCTAATGGAAGCAACCTTTGCTTTGCAAAGAAAGCACTTAGGATTATTTGATGAAAAGTTGGCAAAAATGCACTCTTCAAGCCATCTACTTTTTATCAGGAATGAGTTATAATTTAAAATCAAGCTGTGATAGTAACGCAAGCACTCCTGCGATCATTCTAGGAGGCTTCTCACGTTTAAAGTTAGAATCAAGACCCCTTCTTCACAAGAACAGGTCTTTATTTTCTGAATCTACATGATTTCCAGTTCATCTTGCTAAATGCAATCAGAAATCTTATTCTGCGTTGTCTTGTTATGTTGAATATAAAAAGCATATTATAGACAGTAACATTAATAAAACAAACAAAAAAGACCTGACGTGCTGAGGGAGTAGAGACGTTGCTGTATGGCCCTGTAAGCATCATCTACAACTCATGTTCAACAACTGGCCCTTTATAGTAATGGAGAAAGCAGAGTTCAGAGATCCAAACTTGTTACCCCTCCCACCATCCTTTTTATTTTATACATATATATTTGGGGGATGTGTGTGAGAGAGAGAATTTGGGATGTTAATCACATAAGTAAAATTATTTTTAAAACCTTGGCTAGTTATTTTTAAAATGAAAAAATATCTATTAATATAACAACAAAATCCTTGTATTTAATATTTTAACATAAAATGTGCATATCATTTCAGAGATTTCTGCATATTTTGGATCTGGCTCATCCGTGATTTACAATTTCCAGGAAAATTATTCCTTAAGTAAAAACTCCAGCTCCCACGCTGCTTCGTTTCACGGTGATATGAAGCTGAGCAGAGAAATGATCAAATTTAGCTTCCGAACAACACGAACACCGAGCTTACTGCTTTATCTGAGCTCTTTTTATAAAGAATACCTTTCAGTTATCATTGCCAAAAACGGTGAGTGCTTTTTAGATGAGAGAGGGAAAACTGAGTTAGAACAGTAGGTCAATAATAATATGGTCCTGGGCCAACCCTGATGGCCTAGTGATTAAGTTCAGCGCACTCCACTTTGGTGGCCCGGGTTCGGTTCCTGAGCACGGACCTACACCATTCATCTGTCAGTGGCCATGCTGTGACAGCAGCTCATATACAAAAAGAGGAAGATTGGCAATAGATGTTAGCTCAGGGCGAATCTTCCTCAGCAAAAACAAAAAAAAAAAAACGAAAAAATGGATCTTTCTCATGTTGTTGCTTCTTAAACTACAAACAGGAAAGAAAGTATGCCTGTTTTTTGTATTCATTTTGTTTTTTCAGGACTGTCCTATAAATTTAATCTACAAGGATTATTTAAAATAAGATGGCTTTCTCTCTTTATAATTTTGATAATTTTACATATTCAGTGTGAATTTTTAATTTACTTATATAAATTATTTCTTACATTTTACTATTGCTAGAAGCTCTTTACTATTCCATGTGACTGTCAGTATCCGTCTTGTGGTTCATTTTGAAATAAGATGCCTATTTCTACGTAACAAATATTTCCTTCAAATCAAAGGAGAGGTTTTGAGGGGATGTTAACAAACTAGCATTGTTATGAGACAATGTCAGACTGACAAACCAACAAAATAACGTCAGCTCAAGGTTCTAATTATAAACAGTAAAAGTCATGGGAGATGCTGGTATATCATTGCAGGGTAGTAGCATTTGGATTGGGGTGTGTGTATGCTACAGAAACTTTGTCACAGAAACCCACCTGGTGCTGTTTTTCTCTTCCATATATCCAGTTTAAAGATAAAAATTTTAGGGGCTGGCCCCATGGCCTAGCGGTTAAGTTTGGCGTGCTTTTCTTCAGTTCCCGGGTGCACACCTACGTCACCGGTTGGCAGCCACACTGTGGCAGCAACCCACACACAAAATAGAGGATGACTGGCACAGATGTTAGCTCAGGGCAAATCTTCCTCAAGCAAAAATAGAGAGATTGGCAGCAAATGTTAGCTGTTAGAATTTTCCTCAGCAAAAAATAATTTACAAACTTACAAACATGTGACTATATCATTTCAACTAAATTAGATGTAGCCCAAGGGCACTGAACACCAAAATAAAAATACTATTCAATAAGTATCTTTATCCTCACTGTATATGCTTCAAGCTTGAAGCTTATCTATACATTAGGACATTTTCTTTTTTTCAAATTGGAAGCTCTCCTGTGAAGAAAGTTAATTTACACCTTTGCAGGCAATTGAATAGTATCAATTCTAATAGTAAATTTGGCTTAAAACCGTTCATTGCACCCTAATTTCATCACAGAATTTATGACCATGATTACTTGGAAATATTTCTTATCTTTAGTAAAACTATGTTTGCTTGTTACAATACCATTAATCAGTTGCATTTTAGGAGTAGTAGATAGATTTTTAAAAAGATGAGATTATAGAAGCAGAAAGTATTGCAATATTCCACGATAGTCTAGCATTTCATACTCTACTATCTTATTTTTTTAAGTTAAAGCTAATACAGAGATTTGCATATGCTTAATTGTGTATTTGACTTCTAAGGAAAAAAATTAAAGATTTGCAGGAAAGAGACTACTTATTACCAACATGCTTGGTCTTGATTTTGAAAATGGTGCCATTTCATGTAGAAACTGACTACTAGGAATTCTGATGAGAGAGTACATCCAAATGAGCTATTGTGAAACTTTCCCCAGAAATGAATAAATAACAAAAAGAAAGGACTCTGAATTTTTATAAGTAGTTCTGAAAATACAATTTTAACTAAAAATGTAATTTCTTTTGTCTACCTTAGGAAGTTTGCAGATCAGGTACAAGCTAAATAGGTATCAAGAACCTGATGTGGTTAACTTTGGTTTCAAAAACATGGCTGACGGGCAGCTTCACCACATGCAGATTAACAGAGAAGAAGGAGTGGTCTTTGTAGAGGTAATATAGCAAATTCAACAGAAGCCGTGTTTATAATTATGACTCCCCAACGTGAAGGACCTATAGCAGACACTTGACAACGACTAGAATAAGCATAGGGATTCTTTCAGAGCAGTTCTTGCCCTGATCGTTGACAGACCGTCAAATGTGGTCAGGGTTTTTTAAGCAATAAAATGCTGTCCAAGATGTTATTAATATTTGATACTTAAAAATGCCGAACTTTCCTCATTTATTTTACTTCGCTCAGGAGGGAAATGCTGTCTAGTTTATCATAGTGTCTACTGGGAGGACTATCCTTACTCTAAGGAAACCAGTTTACTTCAGATGGGTATAAATGCAGCCACAATTCTAGCATACAAATTAATTATTGCAATATCAGACTACCTTAAAAAATGATGTGAGTCACAGCAGAGGAAGTGGAATTATTCACTTCACTAGCTTTTGAGGAAAAAGCACTAATGTTTCAGCTCTCTACTGAGAGGAAAATTTCTTAGCTGAATGACTCAAGTAAAAATACCAAGCTAAGTAAAAATATCAAGGTGAAAAAAACTCATATCTTTTGGTTGGCTTGATCAATTTTGGATTTCTTATGCAGTGGAGAAAAATAAAATGATGTAAGGGGATAAAGTGGGGTACACTGGTATCTGAGGGTAGATTAGAAGTAGTTTAGAAAATAATAATTCACTTTCAAAATGGCTAACTCTTTAAAATTTGTTTTCCTAAATCTTTGAGGCCATACTAACAATTGCCTATTTCATCATTTTCTTTTGTCTTCCTTTGCTTCCTGTCCTTTTCTCAACAAAATGGCATCCATTTGGACGTTTGCATCTCGTGTAACAATTTTGTAGATTGACGAGAATGCAAGGAGACAAGTCCACTTGTCATCAGGTACAGAATTCAGTGCAGTCAAATCTCTTGTACTGGGCAGGATTTTAGGTAAGTAAAAGGAATGACCTTTCCCCTAATTGTGGTGCAAAAACATGGATCAGAAGGGTCCTACTCCAGACACACACACACATGCACACACATATTCATCATGAGAAAAGAAATCTGTTGCCTTATTTAAATTATGAACTGAGTGATAATCAAGGCAGAAACTGTACTTTCTCAGAGGTATATGAAATTGTGAGTATGGACTTCCTGTGGGATGAGCAAGCATCTTCCTTTCCTAGTAATGCCACTCTGGTCTCTGCCATGCATCAGTCCAGCATGATGAAACTTGATATTGTTCCCATACTTCAAAAATATCAAATAATAGGGGCCAGTCCCGTAACATGGTGGTTAAGTTTGGTGCACTCTGCTTCGGCGGCCTGAGTTTGTGTGTTTGGATCCTGGGTGCAGACCTACACCACTCATCAGCCATGCTGTGGCAGTGACCCATATACAAAATAGAGGAAGATTGGCACAGATGTTAGTTCAGGGCAAATCTTCTTCCGCAAAAGAAAAGTCAAATAATAAATAGAAATAAACTATGTATCAGTCAGCTGCCAAATATACAAACCATCGTCTAATGATAAAACTAGGATTAAGTATAAAAGAAACAGGGAGGAGGAAGCAATTGCTTTTCTTCCAGTTAGTGAATAGGCTTTAGGTTATGGCGTGGATCCTGTTTGCCTCGTGGAGATGTCCTGGTGGCCAGCCACTCTTACTAGAACCCAATCTAAATGTCTTATAGTTCTTATTTATATCCACCAATTACCTCTGATAACAGCACTGAAGTAGAAACGTTCTCTTGCCGTTTTGACCTCAAAGTACGTAAGCATTTATTTTTATACTTGCCAACAAGGACTAAATTGAAAAGGGGACAGTGAATTTTAAAAGGGATTTTCTTTTTAGTTATAAGTGAATTATAAAGAGCGCTGATATTGGTGGGGGCGGAGGGCTTCTTGTTGTCTGGTTCTCATTCCCAGTTTGATATTTGACACCAACCTGGAGTGTTTCGTCGAAGACAGTAAATGGTATCTTTCTTTTCTTGACCTTTCCAGTTATTCGTACCTTGATTAATCATCCCTTACATTCCCTGGACATAATATCTGAATCTTGAGAATGTTTGATTAAACCTGTGGATGAATGATCAAAATATTGGCCCTTGAGAAGATTGATAGTTAAGTTTATAAATATTTATAGGCTTTCTAGTACAATGATGAGCACCAAAATTGTGTGCTCCTATTCTCCAAACAAATGGGAAATATTCTGAATAACAATGTTCTTCCAGTATGCTATCGCAGACATAAAAAAATGCATGCAAAGAATTACTTAGATATTTAGAAGCTTAACTGAAAAATTCCAAGTGAGTTTCCTAGTGTAAATTATATAAATTCAACTATACTAATAAAAAAATCAAGTAAATAAAACAAATCCTGATCAGCAGTTTCTCACTCTAGCAAGGTCTGAGATGAGACGTTGCATAAAAATGTATTAATACAAGATAGAAAATGCTAACAATTATGCAGAATGTTGAAGAATCATATTTTTGAAGAAATAATGTCTTCAAATTTAATGCCAGAGTTACTGATGAAAATGTATTTTGTGAGCAGCAATATGTTAAATATATTATAAAACAGTTGGGAAACTGATCTGCATTCTATGAGGAGGATTGCATTAGTCAAACAGTAGAATGGTAACATTCGTTATATAAATATTTGTTCCCCCTTTTGTAAATGAATAGGGGAGATTAGTATGGAATTAAAGATGTTAATGTTTTTATTCAAGAATAGCACATTATTAAAATGCATGTCACTCATGCTGAAAAATAAGATTAAAGTCCAAATTCAGCAATGAACTTTATAGTCTGAATCAAGTCATTCTCCTAAAAGTGTAAGAATTTATTTGGCATGGACCTAACGTGTGCATCTTGACCGAGGACTAATGTTACATTCAAATCATTTGTAATTCAAAGGAGACCAATAATTTATGATCAGATTTGGTGTGGTATATGAATTTACAATAAAATGTTATGTAGTATGTTATATTTTAATATAGGTATTAATTTGTGGTGAAATGGTTGCTAAAATGGAGCTATTAAATTTCCAGAGAGTTGCTCAATCTTGAAGTTTGTTACTGTGTTCATTTGGGTCTTCCAACAAGCAATTGCCAAGACAAAATTAACCATGTGAGGATTTTATTAAGGGAGCACTTGTGAAACAGAAAGTGGGGAGGGAGCTGGCCAAGACTGACAGAGTTGTCAGATGGCTATGCAGCTCTGCCTCCAAATGAAGGAGAGAGAGAGGGAAGTGAGACAGAAGTATCCTAGACCGCTAGGTTGAAGAGTCTTTGGGGAACCCTTGAGTCAAAGTCAGCCATCAAAGGAGTCCTGTGTTTCCCAGGATTGGGCCTGCCTTAGAATCCCTGCTGTACTCAGCCATTGCTGGGAGCAGCCCATGGGAAGCATGGCCTTGTCCCAAGCAGGACAACAGACATTAAAGCCTGGCAGCTGGAGCCCTTGGTTGATTACTCTCCCGGAGTTGGAGGTCTGCAGGGCACATTCTCATGGCCCCACGCTTATCAAGTATGTTTGTCATTTCTGTAAGCTCATTTGGCTCACTAACTCATTTAGCACATACTTTGTGATCACCCGTTGTGTACACAGCGAAAGCTACTCAGCAAGGTAGACATTGAATCTGCCCTCACAGTTAGTGGCATATGGTTAGTGGACATACAGATAATCATGATACACGATGTTCCTACGTATCCAATTGAGTATAATGTACCCTATGCTGCTTTAGATAAAATAATTCCAAATCACCCTCCAAATTAAAATATATTAAAATGCATGTATCATTTTATAATTTCTGAATATTTGTTTTGAGGGAGCAGAATACAAACATTGACCAATTTTTTTTTGGAGTTGTAATTGGCCTACATTTTCAACCAAAGACTTAAAGATATGACCCTCCACTGCCATTTCAGATGGAAGCTCAGAAATGAAGGATGTGCTTTCCCTCTCTCATCTTTCTCCTTTGCTCACTTCTTAAACTTAGGAAGAACTATGGGGATAATTTTGGATTACTGTCACTGTTAATAAATATTACTAGCAGATACTGAGAAAGGAGGGTAAGTTTTAAGAAACAATATTCAACTGCACTATGGTGACATGGAAACCATCTCTAAGTCTCTATTACACTTAAAATATTTAAAGACTCAGTAACTTTGGCAATAGTAATGTGTTAGTAGTTGAGTGTTGTGGTGGGAAGATCAAGGTTTTAGCTAAGCAGCTCAGTTCAGATTCTCCTATAATCAGTACAATACATTAAATTTGCTTTTTATATTCATAATTCACTGTAAAATTAAGCTCTGAATTCTGTACCTGGGTACTTTTACGTGTTGGAATAGTTTTACGATTTATTTAAGTAAAGCTGGACGGTTATTTTCACTCCTTCTGAGCAGTAGCTTTTGTGTACTATGGGTGAGGATCGATAATGATCGTTTCTCTCTTCTGAGGCCACAGAGCAGGAAGTATGCTCAGAATGCTGGGGTGGGGGGGGAGTCAGGCCAGATGTGAATAAAGCCTGTAGTCAGCAAGGAAAGGACATCTGCTCAGTCTCCACTGAAGAGGTTTAGAAACAATCTTGGTGTGTCAGGAATCCTTTATCCAGGTGACCCGGATAACCTAAGGGCACTGTAATTTTGCAAATATATCGTGAAATGCCTCTTAAGATAATGGAGTCGTCATTTTAAGAGCAAGTTTTAAAAGAGAAGTAACAGTTTAAAGCAAGAAAAGTAAGAAATCTACTTAACATGATTTTTTATGTCCATCAGGTTGATTTTTGAATATTTTAACAATTAAAATGTCATAGACTGTCTTCAGTGCATAGCGTGATTTCCTCCTTGTGTAGGCTTTCATCATTTCCAGAGGGTTAGCTATATCCTGTTGAAATGGCCAGGCTAGAAACTTAAAAACATCTTTTCTCCTAATCAGGACACATGAGCATAGATCAGAAGTGTCATGTCCCAAACCCAGAGAACATTCATGATGCTAAAACATATTATCTGATTTTAATTATAGAGTAAATGATAAGGTAGACATGGGGATTTTACAGGGGCACATATAGTACAAGAATATGAGACAGGTGGGATGGACAAGTGTACTCATTCGACAATGACATCATCTTCATTGCTTTCATTTGGCAAACATAGTAAAACAGAACTCCACTACACTTCAAAGCATAACAAATGATCAAAGCAAAAGTCACAAATCACACAATATATTTATCAGCTGCCAAATCTAGAAATCTTCATACAATGATAAAACTAGAGTAATTTCTAAAATAAAAAGGAGAAAGTAATTGTTTATTTCTTTAATTACTAACGTGCTTTAAAACGTATCTGCACCAGAAATAGGTAAAAAATAAAGCCATGATCAAGGACTTAAGCACTAATGTGTGAATGACTTTGTTAAAGAACAGACATTGATGGAAGAGAGAGAGAGGAAGGAATAGGCGGGGGCGTAGATCCAGGACCTTTGGGGTGGAGAGAGGACACAGCCACAGCAAGGAGATGCTGGACAGGCCAGCCTAACAATGATCTGTTGGACTCGTCAGAATAAGGGCAGTGAAATTTGAATTCTGCTGGTGGTGTCGGTTAAGTGTAATAATGGTTAGAGATGGTTTCCATGTTATCATAGTACAATTTGATATTGTTATCTAAAAATTACCCTCCTTGCTTGATGTCTGCTAATAATGCTTTTTAATGATCATTGGAGTAGAAAATTGTTCCTGTAGTCCGTCCTCATTTGTAGAAATGAGTACTGGAGGACAGACAGACAGCAATTCCTTTGTTTCTGGTCTTGCTTCTGAGAAGGCAGACAACCTGATGTCATTTGTGAAGTATGTTGTTCACAATGCACTGAGTACCAATGCCAAAGTGAGTGATTGCTCAATCAGCTCCTTTAAGAGAACTCTTTACTTGAAAACTATATAAAAAGAGATCTCTCGAAGATGTAATTATCAAAGGAAATTTGAAGGCATAAAGTTGTTTTGCTAATTGGTTAAGTTATTGGGTCACAATTACATTACATGAAAAAAATTTCAATTAAGATTATTACATAATCTTGAAATTGCATAAAACCTCTCATGGGAAAATGTGCCCCCATTTTGAATAATGATATACTTTAACCTATTGTAAAATGACTGAAAAATTCCTGTAAGAAGCCTGAGTCTAGTTTGTAATGACTATTTATTGCTTTTCTATATCAGATATGTAATGGTGCTGTTCTGTTCATGGATTGCTTTTCACATTAGAAGACTTTTCTAAAAGCCCGAGGATGGTTTGCACTCACTCTGAGCAGTAGCTTTGGTATATTTAGAGGCAGTGACCCATAGGGATCATTTATCTCTTCTGAGGCTGCAAAGCCAGGAAGTAAGTCAGATTTCTGCAGTGGAGACTTGGGCCAGATGTAAATAAAGTGTGTGGTCGGAGGGAAGAGGATGTCTACTCCATGTCCTCCCGAGTGCTTTAGGAACAAACTTCAATCTCAGGGCTATTTTACGTAAACCTGCTTCAAAGTTAAGGGGGCACATAAGAAAGTTTAATTGCATTACTTCAGGGTACTGTGACTTTGTAAATATCTTATCAAACGACACTTACGTTGAGACAGGTTTTGCTGAAAGCAAAAGAGAAAGACAGGTTACCCCAAGATATCTAACTATAAATAGCTTTTGTGTAATTCAGGTTTATGAGGTTCCATCTCAGAGCAGTAGGTTTGGTTGGCAAATAAACGCCTTTTATGAAAAACTGCTCCTTTGTCCACATAGTGTTTGCTGTCTGCGTTGCCATTTTACTTTCCGCTAACCCTTTGTTGTTGTGATGGTTGAATTCTCACTGTAATTGCATATACTGGTAAAACGCCCTGCTGGGTTCTAGCCCTGCTCCTCCTCTGATTCATTGCACCATTTTCAGACAAGTCTTCTTCATCTTTAACTTTGTGCATTAAAGATATCGAGATCCTTTTTAAAGATGGCCTCTTTTCATAGGTATGACCAAACTGCTTAGATTTGTTTTCTGAGTTTTATTTTTTGTTGCCTTTTTTTTTTGTTTTTGTTATGAGTGCCACAAAAGATTTCATGAAGCACTCCTTATAATTGTTCTTCCATTTACTTCATGTCCTTTCCAGAAACAGTAATAGAAAGGCACTTCATAGGAATTTTAATTCCTTGGTGCTCTATTTTTCTTGTCGACCTTTTGTTAAAAGGTTTCTTCTTTGACAAAGCAGAAATCATTTCTTTCGTTGGAAAATATAGTTGAGGCTAATTTTCTTAAATAGACAAGATCATCCAAAAATTTGAATCAGTTAAGGATTTTTATAACCAGAAATGTCCAGAACATGACTTGTCTTATCGGTATTCATGTAAAGCAGGAGACATTTGTCTTCAATTCTTTCACCTTCCCTTTTCTAATCTTTACATGATGGCATTTCACGAGTTCAGATATTAGGAAAGATACATATTTGTTTCATTGGATTTATTAGCACAGTTGTCAATGCAGATATCTGATGCTATGTATTTCCACAGCCAGCTTTGCCTATGAGTAACTTCATATAGCCATTACTTTTTGGGGACTCAATTCCAGGGAGAAGACTGCAAAGTCTCTGTAATTCCCCTTCATGCCTATTCCTAATTCCAACCCAGCAGGGGATTGGTCCAGCCCAGCAGGCAGAGGGGAGCCTAGGGGTTGCCAGTGCGAAGGTGTTGTGGGACTCCCTGCTTTCTGGTTGGAAGAGAGTTTGGGAGCTCACCTAGAAGAGTCTTGGGGAGACCCTGAATTGTGTGAATCCAGGGAAATGCTTGGCTCCCTGAACACCGTGTGGAAGGCCAGCACTGGAAAACATCACTGTGCCTCTTTTCCCTCTTTGCCAAAAAGAGAATGGTCTGAAATTTGAGAGTTTCCTGAATCCTGCTGAGGATGACCTGAAACTTGGGTCAGTTCCTCTCTATCCCGAGGTTGGGCGGGGAGAAAGGCTTCCTCTTGGTGCTTTGTCCTATAGCTTCACTGACGCAGATGGCCACGCTGTCCACCTTCTCCGAGCGTCAGCCACCTAAAGAAGTCAGTGACTGAGAATCAACCAGCAGATGAGAAAAACAGACCCATATTTAAGAAGATTCAACAGCAGAAAATTGGGAGAAAAACCACAGCCACCAGAATCATTCCCTGTCACAATAAAGCTATTCAGGGAAACAGATACCGTCCTGAATGAAACTTAGTGAGAGCACCTGAAGGAAATTCCAGTAACGCAAGAAAAAGACCTCGAGGACCTAAAATGTATGATTTTTTCAGACTGAACAATTCAGCAGGAAAGAGTGATCTTTGTTGATACTGAAATTCATTACCTGGAAGAGCAAATGAATGAAGCACTTGACTCATGTGAAAATAAGTCCCCAAAGATACAAACGAGGAGGGAAAATAAAATAGGTTAGAAAATATGCAGAGAAAACCCAGTGTGAATAATCAGCAGTCCAGGAGGATAAGAAGGATGAAAACGACACAATAATGGCATGCACAATATGTGAACTTTTCCGGGCTAGAGAAAAACCGTGTGTCTGCAGATCCACAGGGCCCACCATGTTCTATGCAGAATATAAGACAGAACACTCACACCCAGGGACAATCCGATAAAAATTCATAAATCACCAGCAATCTTACAAATTTTGAGATGCTGGAGTAACGTCTACAGACTACTAAGAGAATAAGCCTATGAAAAGAGTCGTCCTTAAGGTAGACATAAAAAAATCACCAAATCCATCAAGACAAATTTCTGTTCCAGAGACATGCCAGCACATTTTCTCATTTATGTTTTCATAGTATTTTCACTCTTCAAAATTTTCGTTAGTTTCTTTTTCTACGTTTATTTTCTGTCTCCCCTCCTAGGATGCAAGATGCTTGAACTGCGGGGAATTTGTTTCCTGTCTCTTTAGCTCTGAAAAGAAATATTAATTGACTAACTGTCCATTTTAAGTTTTAGACTTTAAAGTGTTTTTTTATACAATAATTTGTGAAAGATAAAGTGCTTTTAATTTGAAGGTGTAGTTTTAAAAAATTGCCTCATGGGACCAGCCTGGTGGTGTAGTGGTTAAGTTTGTGCACTCTGCTTCGGTGGCCAGAGGTTCACAGATTTGGATCACAACACATACTTAGCACTGCCCGTCAAGCCACCCTGTGGCGGCATCCCACATTAAAAAAGAGGAAGACTGCCAATGGATGTTAGCTCAGGGCCAATCTTCCTCACAGAAAAAATAAGTGTTTTTTTAAAAAAGTCACCTCATATTAGATTTTTACCATAGAAGTGAATCTTATCTATTTACATATTTTTTTTTTTGGTTCAGGAGGTAAGATTTTTGGGCTGGCCGGGTGGTGCAGTGGTCAAGTGCACACCTTCCACTTCTGCAGCCCGGGGTTCACTGGTTCGGATCCTGGGTGCGGACATGGCACCGCTTGGCAAGCCATGCTGTGGTAGGCATCCCACATAAAAAGTAGAGGAAGATGGGCACGGATATTAGCTCAGGGCCACTGTTCCTCAGCAAAAAGAGGAGAATTGGCAGCAGATGTTAGCTCAGGGCTAATCTTCCTCAAAAAAAAAAAGGAGTTCTGAAAAAGAGATAAGATTTTTAAAAGGTCTATAGAAATTGTATTCAAGATTTTAACCTTGTGGAAGAAATGTGAAAAGCACTGTCCTGATTATGTTGCTATTAAAGTATATTTCCTTTTCATTTCTTGTAAAAGTAAAAAAATCCCAAAGCAAGAATGCTGTCTTTTTCTAAAAATATGTTTGAATGTACATCCAGTCAAATGAGTGACTGCTGTGTGGTTGGACTAAGTTAGTTCTTCGGTTTATACGTGTTCGTGAAATGCCTGCATGTAACAACGTGATGCTGGACGGTGAGGGTCATCTATGTGCTCTGGGAGCTTACAGTTCAGCACGTCAGCAGCAGAGTGATGTTCTCTCAGTGCTGTCTGTGCAGTGAGGCAGGGTAGCCTGGTGGTAAGAACATGGTCTCCCAGGTTTGAATGTCTGGGCCTGACTCCCATATCCCCCATCATAGCAGGAAAGTGGTATCATCTCTCTAATTTTCAGATTTCTTTTTATAGAGAATGGTACCCATGATACTAAACGTTTAATCAGTATTTTTATAGTTAGGTATAAAATGTGAATGAAAATGGAGCAAAAGGAAGTGTTCTTCAAAAACCTCGATATAACAAGGCAGCCTCAGTCAGAGCTGAGCTGCCCAGAGTTACTTCTAGAATAGATCTCAAGCCGGAAAAAGGCCCTGAAGAAGACATAAGCTGAGTAAAGGAGAGAACGTGTCAACCAGAAAGTGGTTCATAAACCAAAGAAGCTTGTGAGTTTGGAGTCCAGAAGGCCTGGGGTCTAGTACGTAATGCTGACAGCTGTGTAACCTGGGGAGAAGCACTAAAATCCTGGACCTGGTGTCTCGTCTGTGTGACTGGAAGAAGACGATCACGGCTGCTGTCACGTTTAAACACAAACACGCGAATCCCTGAGAACAGGGCCTAGCACATAATATGTGCTCAATAAATACTTAATATCTATTACATTATTTTTTAAAAAGAGAGACAAAAGTGCAAATCTTGTCTGTGTCCACATATTGCAGTCCGGGAGAGAGTCGTTGTACTATTTTATGACCAGATTGGGTGGATCGATGCACTGTAGTCTGATAACATTTGAACTTTATAACTCGACAATTAACTCCCCTTGTTTAGATTTCATACTCACCAAGCATGAAATAGAAATAAATTTTTTCACTGTAAAATTACGAACTAATTGGCATTCAAGCCAATCCCTGTTCCACAATAGTCCCATATTAACTAATCTGTCATTAGTATGGGGGGGTTCTTTGTCCTATGGGGGCCGCACAGAGAATTCTGTCTGAGTGATGGCAGACAGTGAAACAGGGAGAAAAGGCAGCAAGTTATGCGAGTTTTCACCGCTGCATATGAGCAATTAGAGAGGGTCTCTAAAAACTTCGGGGTGTGGTGTCTACTACATGATAACATCATCATGAACCCTCAGCAGTTCGTAACCTGACCCCTGCTTTAGGGGATTTAATCATTTCCAGACAGCTGGCAATACCCTATTTAATTTGCCACACTTAAAAACGTTTCTTTGTTAACCTGGGAAGTTTCATCAGTAGTGTTGGAAAGACTTAATGGATCTGACTCAAAATTTTAATAAAGACAAAGGAAAGAAGAATTTAGTAGCTGTCTATGTATTGCTATTGCCTTATCCAGGCTCAGAATATTCCATCTGTAGCATCGCCCGTTTGTACTTTGACTATTGTTAATGTTGCGGTGTTTCTTTGGGTTTACAGAACACAGTGATGTGGACCAGGAGACAGCGCTGGCCGGTGCACAGGGCTTCCAGGGCTGTCTCTCGGCAGTGCAGCTCAGCCACGTGGCCCCTCTGAAGGCTGCGCTGCGCCCCAGCCGCCCAGCCCCCATCACTGTCTCAGGACACGTGACGGAGTCCAGCTGTGTGGCCCAGGCTGGCACTGACGCCACATCAAGGGAAAGGACACATTCCTTTGCAGGTGGCTCATGGCTCTTCCTTTACCCAGTCACAAACACAACTTGCCCACAGAATATTAAAATCTTCTGCTGTTGCTCTTATGCTACGTTCTTGAGATGATTTCTTAAAATTGGTTTTGTTGGTTTCGTTTTCAGTTCTCTTTCCCATTTCTTTTCTAGATTCTCACTTATTCATGTGGGCCATCGCGGTTGACATTGCTTAAGTTTAAAATTACAGAAATCCCACAGTCATCTCCGTAATTCTGTTCTGGCTTAAAACATGTATGAATTTTTCCAAGTTTCTTTTTACTTGCTATATCACTCCTCGCTTTTTTTTTGTCCTTTAACTGCAGATCATTCTGGAACAAGAGATGACAGAGAACCCCTAGCTAATGCAATCAAAAGTGACTCTGCCGTCATTGGAGGTAATAGAAAGCCTGAATGAGCTCTTCTTTGATGCTTATCATTACTAATAATGGTGAATAGTTAGCATTACAGAAACTACCTATGAAGAATCTATTCATATCGTCAGTGTTAGGCCCTGAATCCTCAGGTCAATGGGGGTGGTTTATTACTTGTATTGGATTGTCTTAGAGAGTCTCCTTGAATTCCCTGCTTCCTTGGAGATTTTCAGTATAAATAATTGATAATTTCACTGAAGCACCTCACTCAGAGAATAGTTGCTCAGCTGTGTAATAATGAACATTATTTAGCTTGAAAATGGCCACCCACGATCCCTAGGGAATTCTGAGTCTATTTGGAGTAGTATCACTTTTGTTGGCTTCTTGGGCATATCACTGCTTCTGCAAGGGTCTGTGTAAAAAGTAAGAGAAACCTGAGATTACCTTTAGAAGCATATATTTAATCTTGCCTTAATGCTTAATAAAGTAGATATTTCTATGGCTTAGATGACGCTCCTATCAACGAATATTACACTTTTATTTGAATTTTTATTGACTATTAGGCTAATGGAATAAAAGCACTTCACAGTTATGTTAAATTACAGAATTAACAAAAAAATTTTAAGTATATCTTCCTGGCAGTGAAACAGTATTTTCTCTGAGACGTAATTTATTTGAAACCAACCCCAAAATAAAGCTTTTTCTTCCTGATTAATGGTCTTAAGAATGTTATTAATCAGATTATTGAAATGTTAAGTGGCTCACCTTTTCTCGACACTCTGTGTATCATATGGACATAAAAAGCAAACAGTGATCTTATTACAGTGCCAGATAATGTGATTACTCATCTGCTTGGGCAGCTTATGTGGGCTTTATGCCTGATCCATTTGGTTCTATTTTTTACACCCTTACTCATCTAGACATCAACTTCCTTTAAGTAGTTAGGATTCTATTTAGACAGAAAATGGTGCTGGTCAGATCTTTCTGAGGATGTTCACGTCCCCATTACTATTTCAGTTGCTTTTTTTTAAAATCAAATTAATGGTATATAAATTAAAGACACATAAAATAGGATACCCCTGTGGTCATCTAACAAGCCGCAAACAAAAACTCTGTTAAAACAGTAGTTAATAACTGCATGTCTAAAACAAATGCATTAATGTATTATTTATACATTGTATGGTAAGAACTCATTTAAAGCTATAGCCTTTAAAATGTGCTCAACATTTAAACTAGGATTCCTAGTAAACTAATTGTCTCAGTCTCGTAGTAGTGCTCTTTCTATACATTTAACTAGTATAGATATAAGGAGATATAGATACAGAGAAAGATATAAATAGAGTTATTTTATAGTCAAGCCAATATTAGAACAAAATATTTAATTTTGAAATATTATTACTTTGAGTAAAAATCATTGGCAAGATGTACAGAGTAAAGGAGAGGTGCGTCGATAAGTCATTCTGTGTTACCCCAGAATGGAAACGAGTTACAGGTCACCTGTGAAATTCTCACTTAGGTCAGATGCACAGAGCAGAGATGGACGCTGTGGAAGGTATGCAGCTCAGGACCTCACCAGGGTCTACAAATCTGGTGTCTATGTTTGATCACTGCAGGAACTGAGCTTCAGAAGCAGAGCAGCTGGTCATGACCATCTAAGCTCGGAAGGCCTTGCTTCAAACCCTACAGAATTTATCTGCCAAACCACAGAATATCGTCCTCTAGTGTGCTGCTCCATCAGGTGGCATTGTAGTGGAATTCTCTGCCCATTGTCTAGTTGCTCATAGATTGCACCCACTATGTAGCAATAATTAATCCATTTAAGGATTTTCCAAATTGGCTAATCCCCCTATGTTCTACACTTTAGAGTATCTTTTTCTTCACTTACAAGTACTAAATAATAGAAGATGGGAAAATTGATTTAATAAGACATTTAAAACTGGTGACCCAGATACTGTAGAGGGTTTCTGCCCAGGCTACACAGGTAAGGATGGTCAGATTTAGACAGAGAGAAAGCTACACAGTTTGCTCATAAGAACACAGTCACATAGAGCTTCAGATGGCAATGTCCTAGAGCTCGGTAGTTGGCCATATTTGTTTAGAATATCTTTTTTTTTTTTTGATATAGCAGGTTAGAACAAAATTTTTCTTGGACATGACAAATCCTGACATAATACCTTCCCCACATTAAAGGGGATAAATCACCTCCATAGAACAAGCTAGTTTTAGAGTCCATCCATGGTTTTGACTGTCTGAATCGCCTGTCTGGGCCAATGTAATGTTGATGTTTATTTCATAATTGCAGTGGTTTGCTCTCTAGAACATACTTCAGCAGTTTTTCACATTAAAGTTGTTCAGAATATCTCTTTAAACAAGAGGCCTGTCACCAGACAATAGAAATACTTAGAGCCACTCAACTGATTACTTTTCTAAGATGAGAGGCCACATGTAACAACTAATGGATATTCTGATTAAAATGATTATTTATTAATATCACTAATAATAACAAAAATAACCATATCCATCAGTAAAGTCTTTAGATTTCAAGTGCAGAATTTGGTTACACATTTATTTAGATTTATCAGCAAGGAATTGCTTTCCTTCTCAGATAAGGCTGACCTAGCCAAAAATCGGCTAAGCTGTTGGCAATATTATCATTCACTATAGTGAATCTGCCCATCAAATCGTGTGCTCAGGAATCCACTGGGACCGGTGAGAACCTTCAAAGTTCTGGCTTGGTTGGACTCCATTAGAGCTGAATTTAATTTAATTTAAAGTAGAATGAAGAGTCCTAGTTTTATGATAGGAGAATTCATCCACATTGCTGTTTTTCATTGTACCTATTTTTGTCTAAAAACAACTCCATTAGTTAATACTGCCACTGATTTCATCAGAAAAGTCTAAGTATTAGGAAACTTTCAGACTTACAGCGACAGAAAATAGTTTTCCAAATTCTATTTTTCACTTGAAAGATTGAATTTTATCATTGGCAATATATATTGTCAGTTGTTTGTCTTGAAGTGGCAGACTTCATTCATTTTTAGAGAAAATATCTGCCAAATATCCAAGTCAAAACAGTCATAATTTGTTTGTCAGTTTTCCATCAAGTAAAAACTTTTTGTTCCGTGAAGCAAAAAGCAACTAGTTCAGCTCACAACTCCAATGTTCACACAACCCCTTGCCTGGAGACAACCGTCACACTTCAGGATAGGCCAGGAGGACTTTATGTCTGCTTTCCATTCACCAGTCAAAATGTTAAAAAGACCCACAGCTGAAGGTCAAGATGTGATCAAGTGAGTAATTTTTAGCACTTCATCAAGGACACTCAAATGAATCTGCCTTTTTTCTTTCTCCTGCGATTGCCTGGCAGTGCATCGCCTTCTGCTTTATGAATTCAGTGACCACTGTTACAGTTTGGCGGCCTTGCCTTAATTCATGCTGAGGTACCAGGAATTTTACCTAACCTTGTTTTGCACTATCAGTGGATATGTCAACACAATGGAGAAAGCATCTTAGAATTATTATGAAAATAGTTTTGACCCTGTGGAGCCCTTCAGAGTGTCCTGGGGACCACCACGGATTTACTGGCCTTATGTAATGCCAAGGTTGATAACCATTGGCATAGCTAACAATTGTGGTATTTAAATTTTTTATTTACAGCCAGATGTTTCAAGAAATCAATATTCCTCACATAGAAATAATCTAAATATACCTCTATATTGATATCAATATATTTCATTAGTCAGAATTATTCATATACATAACCTGTTCGTACTAGTTGGCAGTATGGCAAATCATTGAAGATCAACTTCATTAAAATGTTTATGTATTGAGGGGCCAGCCCGGTGGCACAGTGGTTAAGTTCACACATTCCACTTTGGCGACCCAGGGTTTGCTGGTTCGGATCCCAGGTGTGGACCTACGCACTGCTTGTCAGGCCATGCTGTGGCAGGTGTCTCACGTATAGAGGAAGATGAAAACGGATGTTAGCTCAGGGCCAGTCTTCCTCAGCAGAAAGGGGAAGATTGGCAGCAGATGTTAGCTCAGGGCTAATCTTCCTCAGAAAAAAAGTTTATATATTTAAATATAAAACACATTTAATTATTTTATGATGTTACTACTACTGTATAATTTCAAAATAATTAAAACTTGTCTGTGGATTAATATGAGGTGACCACATGGCCTTAGAGACATGCAGGTAATATCATGTGTTAAATATAAATGCACTGAATAAATCCAACATAATATGCATTCTGAATAAATGGAGGTGAACCCACAAGGTTGATGGAACTCAGAAGCAAATTCAATATGTTATGATACCACTTGATCCAGAAATACCTGAAGTTTTGATATTTCCAATTTATGTATACTAGATGCTTGATTCAAGTTGAAAATAATTTTATTGTGACTTATTAAACAATGAAGTCAGCACTGTTTCCCTTTGGACAAAAATTCTGATTTTGCATTTCTTTTCTCTTCTCTCACTAGGTTTGATAGCCGTTGTGATCTTTATCTTGCTGTGCATCGCGGCCATAGCTGTTCGCATATATCAGCAGAAAAGGCTATACAAAAGAAATGAGGCAAAAAGGTCAGAGAATGTAGACAGTGCTGAGGCTGTTTTGAAAAGTGAGCTTAATATACAAAATGCAGTCAGTGAAAATCAGAAAGAGTACTTCTTCTGATTGGCAGCTATGATTTAACTTATAATTACAACAGTCTGTTTTAATAGCCAGGGGCTCTCAACGGACAATAAAATGCTCTTACACTGAATGTACAGGCAATGGATTTGCAGCACTGCCATGTTGCCATGTCCAGACTCGAGATGGCTCCAGGAGGCCTCATCCGGTGACATATTTCCCATAGCAGTCATTCTGTATAACAAGGAATTAGATATTGCTGTTAATTTCCAACTGTTCTGGTATGATCTAAAACAGAAGTTTAACTCGCTTGATGACTGCAGTTTTTAAGTGTGAAAACTGTAGCCCTGGTCTCTCAACCATGTGATACATAAGTTTCGTTAGAGGTAAAAATCAACATCGGACTATTCTGACCTTGCTTTATTTGAACATATGCTGTGTTTGCTTTAGTGTTCCCACGGTGTTACTCATAGACCTGGAAATGCTTCTAAGATCCTGTTTGGCTGGTGTTTGCATCTTCAGTGGCCAAAAGTATACAAACCCCTTTGCCTTTCTCTGTATTACATTCAATACAATTTCTCAATAGTCTTGAAAGATGTTTTGTTGTCACTGGTTTGTTTATATTCCTCTTTTTCTATTTGACTATTCTTAATGATTTTGACTACATTAGGTTTTGAGTGTCAGACTTCAGCTCTGAACATAAAATTCATATGTGACAAGACTCAGAAAGTGCACGTCAGTGTGTGTTGTCTTGCCTTTGAAAATTTTTCTCTTTAATTTCCTATCATTGTTGGTAGTGGCAGTAGTCAAAAGCCTGGGTAATCCAATTTCCCGAAGAATGTGAAATGTTTGCAACTAAACTTGTTCATATAAAAAACACGATGCTTAATACCGCAAAAAATTTTTTATTTACAACTGTAATATCTCAAATGAAATATACTTCCAAGAATGTTTTCCCCAAATGTTATGTCAGTTTTCTTTATAGGTTTCTACTTCTGTTTTTCTGAAGTTTATCACCGACTTTTCTTTGATCTCCCTTGACTGTATTGCATAGAGCATGTTCTTATGTATTAGAAAAAAAGAGACACTTTAATGTGTAGAACTCCATTCCCCATTCTGAAATACATCCTCCTTCAGGCATATATTTTGCTGTGCACTGACCTCCAGGACGTAACTTTTTGAAATATAAGCTGCAACCATGCCTCTTTTCTGCAAAACTAGTAGAGTGATTAAAGGAAGCTCATTCTGAGAGGTCTGCATTCTAGTTACTTCTCATTTATGATGCTGGGGTAAATTTCTCAAAAAGTACCAGAAATCAATATAACCTACTAAATAGTACATTCTGATTAGGGGATATATACATTCTGGGAGATCAAAGAATTATCAATAACCTTATGCATCTGTTGCAATAATTAATTTTGAGGCCATGTATGCAACATGCTGGCATGTAGCTGTCTTTGAATTTCACAAGCCAATTATATAATCGAGATACTTTGCTATTTATACTCATGCTTTTCAGGGGCCTGCCAAGGAAAAATTGGATTCCTTAGTTTGTCCACACCACAACAATTTGGAAATATGTAAATTAAGCATCTTATTTTCCAAATTATCCTCCTTAACTCTCCTTGCAAACCTGCCTGTCTTTTCTCATAGCACTATATCCATAGTGATGTTTCTGTAAATGCCTGACTAAATCTTAAGGATATAAATTAATACAGTAGTTTATGAAGGACCTCTATTGACAAATGGCTTTTGTTTTTTAATTGAAAGGCCTGTGGTGGCTAGGGAAGGACTGAACACAGAAGTGGTAGTTTTTATTTCATGCAAAGTTGAATACAAACATCGTAACAGCTCCGAAGCGTTTACAAGCGTTCATGTTACTTAGTAGCAGCATTAGGCTGGCTGGGAGCTGGGATGCAGACAGGTTTATAGATGGGGAAGCCGCACAGTCCTCTGCGGTCTGCCCTGCTGGAAACCGCAACGTTACAGCATCAAAATGCATTGATGTATCATATGCCATGATTTTCATTTCCTGATTTGCGATGTGTTCCTTCTTTTTTTCTTAATAAAATGCATTTTTGAAGTGAAATGCAGAATATATTTTAAGAGACATTGTATAAAAGTTTAAAATGAGGGAATTATGCTGGTTTTTTTTTCTCAAAACAGTAAAAAGATGTGTAGATGTACACTTTCCTTACTGGCGTGTGTGTTTTTTAAACCTTTTGGTACATCTTGTGATTATTATAAATTGTTAACGAAAGCCACATTTATGTTGTATTTTTCCTTTTAAATGGACTTAAAAATGAAAGAAAAATAGATAAATGTTTACCGATTGTAACAAGTAAAGGAAGTTAAACTAGATTTTAAGTTTTGCCAGAGAACAATGACTTGACTGTTAGCAATTGTTTGTTGAAAGGTTATTATATATTTAAATTGAGCGATGTTCTTTTACTTCTGCAAGGAGCTTGGCCAATGAGCACTATATAGTTGCACAGGATTATATAGAAGAAAATAGTACACTCTTCTCTAACATAAAAGTTTTTAAAAATTCTTTATTTGTGGTTTCAAATGAAAAAGATGAAAACAATATATAATTAACACTCTCTTTTTGGGAAGACTAAATTTCCAAATCTCATTAAAGTCAAATGTGCAATATGCAAATAGAGCAGAGTTAGCATGACATATGAAATGGGGGATCATCCATGGGAAATAACATCTTAATTTTGAGAAACCATGCCACTGAAATGGCCCTTGTCCACTCTAGGAAATAGCTCCATTTAAAAAAATCTTTTCCCAAGTGCTCTTTAAAACACATTTAATAGTGGGGCCAGCTTGGTGGCATAGTGGTTAAGTTCACGTGCTCCCCTTTGGTGGCCCAGGGTTCGCCGGTTCAGATCCCAGGCATGGACCTCGCATCGCTTATCAAGCCATACTGAGGTGGCATCCCACATAGAAGAACTAGAAGAACCTACAACTAGGATATACAACTACGTACTGGGGCTTTGGGGAGACAAAAAGAAACAAAGAGGAAGATTGGCAACAGATGTTAGCTCAAGGCCAATCTTTCTCATCAAAGAAAGCATTCCTTAAAAAAATCCAACATTTAATAAATTCTTTAGCCAGTAAGTTAAAGACAAGAGCAACAAGAAGAAGCAGTCAGACAACCAACCAAACAGAAGACAATTCTTTAAGATTACCTTTAATTAGGTGGTGTTGTCATCCATCTATAATAGAATCTTGGACCAGAGTCCATCACACAACTGGAGAGCACTGGAAGATTATTTAGTGTTAATGTCTCAACTTTACAGATGAAATTCCCCAGACATAGATCTATGAGGTGGTGCTCCCAAGGGGACGTGTAGCAATGTGTAAGTGGTGAAGCTGTGACGAGAATTCCTTTTTAGTACACATGTTTCTGGTCTCAGTGTTTCCAATATCTGGAGTTTAGGCAATTATTTAGTGACGTAGAAAATTTGAAGGATCTTGATATCCTCTTTGTCCATAATGGCCTGTAGTTATAGATATTTTCCATATCTTTTTTAAACGAACATAAACTTTTATTTGATGAGTCGTTGCCATTGATAGGTTTGGTTTGCTTTAAAACATATTTCTTGAGCATATGGTTCTTGACTCCAGGACAGACAGTTATAACGGGAGCATTTTTTGATAGTCTTTGTGAGACACACATATGAGTTAGATCTGACTGATTGAGTCATCAAATATTTTCCTTATGACAGAGGAAAGATGAACTAGACACATCTCATGTCAAACTATGTTCAGTTGACTGATTGACTTCCCAATCCATGTATCAACTACAGGATGAATCTACTAGATACTGTCAATATGTCCTCACTGTCTTCTACTTTTCCAAAGTTTGCATGATGGAAGATAGTAACAGGGAAGAAAAAGTTCAGAAGATGACTGTTTGTGTGCTGAGAATGTGTGTGAACGAAAACACGCATGTGTACAAGAAAGAATATGCAATGAGGAGAAAGGGAATATGAAACGGTCTGCATATAATGTGGTAAGAGAGTTGGATTTTGGTGCATCAGTGGCTTCCCTGGAGCCTGGTTTTGATGATTTGGAAATCATCAAATGGAAATAAAATGAGATGGAAAACAATTAGACCCACAATTATAATGGCTTCTCCAGTGAAATCTTTTTTTATCCTTTCCCCTATTGATAACATTATATTTAATTTTTTATAAAAAACATATACACATACTTAAAAATCAAATGGTACAAGAAATCTTACAAGGAAAAATAGCTCTACGTCGCCATATCCCTTATACTATCACTTTCAACTCTTTTAGCTCTGTTTTTCGCTATTTCCGTGTTTCTTAATTACATGCCATAATAGGCTGGGTTCTCTAGGAAGCAAACTCTGAGATACAGATTATCATGGAGGAGGTTCATTAGGGAGTGCTGTAGAGATCAATGTCTGTAGGGGAAAGGGCAGGTGGAGGAGTTGGATGTGGTGCAGTCGTAACAAGGCTCAGCCAACCCTGTTGATGTGGCCCTTTAAGGATGTTCTGAGTTGGGGTGAGGAGGCTGGGCTTTTATACTGCTGTATCAACCAGGCATTGGATGTGTCTGCCTGGTGAAGTGGGCATGAATTGGACTAACAGCTCTGTTCAGCTTGGGCAGATCCTAAAGGGGGAGGACAAACCTCTTCAGCATCTGGGGAAAATAAATCCTTCCGTCCTGAAACAGGGATCTGAGTGGCCCAATACAGCATCCCTGAGAGTCCACCCCTGTGCTGCACAGCTCCACTTGTATCATATGAATTCTGGGAGCAGCTCCTTCAGGACTCTGATGGGCCTCATTTCCTCGGGAAACTTACACAAGGAAACAAACCACAGACACTGCCCCTGCAGGTGGTGTCTTGGCTGAAACTGGTACTCATCCTCTCCCTCCTCTCCTACCTACACCAGACTCCCATATCTCCAGCTGACAGCTCTGCAAGGAGTTTGAACTCTTGTTTACTATGACCTTCTCAGGCTGTAGCTGCTGTACTTTTGCATTTACCATTAAAATTGGTAAAAGGAGTATCTACATGTGATACATATTCCTTCCTGCCCCCATGGTGTAACAGCAGCTCTATCTGCTATTGCTGATCAGGGACAATTACCCCTGACATAGCCTCCCACATAAGATTGCGTCAGCCAAAGATCCACGTTACAGCAAAGGATGTGTGCAGTGAGCATATACCATGAAATATGGTCATCCTTCCATATCATACCATCAGAGGTCTCTGTAGATCCTCAAAAGGTGATGTTGGCTGATGCCTTGCAGGCAGTAAAGACAATCCACACCTGAAATAAGTAATTATTCTAATCAAAAGTAACCTCCTTGCCAGGGGAGGGGGGGTGGTGTGTGGGGCTGGCCCTGTGTCTGACTGGTTAAATTTCTGTGTCTTCTGCTTTGGCTGCCCAGGTTCCCAGGTTCAGATCCCAGGCATGGACCTCCTCCACTCACCAGCCATGCTGTGGAGGCATCCCACATACAAAATAGAGGAAGATTGGCATAGATGTCAGCTCAGGGCTAACCTTCCTAAAGCAGAAAAAAAAAGAGGAAGATTGCCAATGGATGTCAGCTCAGGGCAAATCTTCCTCACCAAAAACAAACAAACAAACAAAAGTAATCTCTGTCCCTTTCAGGGTAGAAAAGATCTGATGTTTGCCCCAGAATTGGTGTCCTTGTCAAGGGTAACCATTTTGGAGAATGGACATTGGTCTCTGTTGCTGACCATTTGAACATCCAGGAGTGGCAGTAGCTACATCAGTCCTGATGAATTTGGAGTTCATGCTGCCTGACGATGTGTAGCTTCCATGTCTGCCTCCATGATTACTCCATTCATATATGCATTGTACTAGCACTTCAGTGGCCAGCGATTGAGGTTGGTTGAGACCAACTGGCTGTCATCCTGCCTACTTGGTTGTTTAGTGACATATTCCCTGGCAGCATGTATATTCTGTTGGACAAAGATCTTTGCATTTCATGCTCACTCCCATAGGTCCGTCCACATGCTTCTATTTCAGACCTTCTTGTCTCTGATCTTCCAAATCTCCTTCTAGGTCCCTGACAAACTGGCCAAATTACTGCCCACAAGTCTATATATACTATAATCTTGGGCCATTTCTTTCACACACAGTGAATGACCAGGGGCACCATCCAAAAGCTCTGCTCATTGGGAGGGTCTCTCCTCCCCACTATCCTTCTCTCCTACCCTGATTGAGCCTGCAGTGGAGCTACCTTCCATTTTCAGCTTGCACTTGCATCCTAAATCAGTCCATCCATGCACAAGTTCACACTTTTCCCTTCTTCAGCAGTTGGTAATAAGGGGACATTCATGCAAACATAAGTGTGAGCTGAGGAAAGTGTGCCAGGGGAAGAGTATAGATGACGTAAGGATCTGGGCCAGTGGCTTGTGCCGCTTGTTTGTGCCGGCTCGTGCTTGATCCCAGATGCATCATTTCCAATTTATGATGGCTTTCTGCTGGGCCCAGCTAACTTCGTGACTTGATGGGTCTGATAGAACCCAGCCCATTGTGGGCAATTTTGCCCACATTTAATGTCTCAATGTGAGCCACTTCGTCTCTAGCAGGGCTCAGTAGCATGCCACAAGAGAGAGCTATGTAGAGAGTTGTGTATTTCTCTGCTGCAGATGACATGGCATTGTTCACAAACCTTAAATTTCTGCAACATGGTATTCCCATTGGTGACTGACAGTGAAGTCCACATAGCATCTTTTTCCACCAATGATGCCACTAAGAGCATAGGGTCTGCAGGGTTGTATGGTCCAAGGGGCAGGACCACTTGTCTGCTGTCTAGGCCCACTGTAGAGCCTTTTCTTGCTCTGGGCCCCGTTCAAAGCTGGAAGCCTTACGTGATACCTAGTATATGGTCACAGCTCTATTCTATTAATGCTGCCTTCAGAACCCAAAGAAGCCTACCAGGCACTTCGCTTGCTTCCTTATAGTGGGACGTGAGAGATGCAATACTTTATTATTTACTTTAGAGAAGTGTCCCAGCATATCTAGATGAAGGGGCAGCAAATTTTTCCTGTAAAATGCCCAGTAGTAAATATTTCAGGCTTGTGGGATATATAGTCTCTCCCACAACTACCCAACTCTGTCATTGTCACATAGGACCATCCATAGACAATATATATAAAAAAAATGAGTATAGCCACATTCCAACAAAACTATGTATAAAACAGATGGTGGGCTGGATTTGATCCATAGGCCATAGTTTCCTGACCTCTGCCCTAAAGCACTAGCTCCTTAATGATTGCACTGATTGGGCGGCCGACATAGTGGACTAGTGTGGTCTTCTACGTCATGTCCAGATGACAAGGTCTCTCCAGACTATACCGTGACAGAGAGAGGGAGTGTTAACATAGCCTTGGGGCGAGACTGTGTCCATTCCAGGTGGCTACAAACTGTTCCTAAATTTCCTTTTTGATAGATTTGGGAAAGGACACATTTTTCAGGTCAACACCCACATACTGTGTACCGGAGACCAACTTACTCTACTCTAGCAAATGCACGAACATCTGACACAGCAACTGCAACTGGGGCTCCTGCAACCTAATTCTTCTTTGCCACGCAAGGTAACGTATTTATAGGTAGCAGGGACTAGGCTGTGGACAGCTTTGAGGGGGCCATTAGTCTGCCTACCACACCCTTATTTACTGTAATTTTCTTTATCCCAACTGGCCTAATATCCTTCACTCCAGATCCTTTTTGTTAGAACTTTTCTAGAATATTCAAGAGTCTCTTTATGCCTCTATGTGTAAAATGCTTGTGAAGTAACTGTCTGTCTCCAGACTTCCTGAATTAGGTAGATAATATCTGGGCCATTTCTTTACATAAATTTGTCTCACTTTCCTTATGTGGAGGAAATGCAAATAGTGAATCTAGCCAGAGTGGAACCTAGGCTCCACCCATGGCTTCCTGCTAAACCTTCCTTTCTCCTGAGAAAGGACTAGAAATTCTCATAACTTGCCTTAGTGCCTTCATATTGCCTCTCTGAAAATTAGGAGCTCTAAACATTATTTTTTGAAAAGTCATTAAATTATTAATATCTATTTTATCAAGCCATAAACTAGCAAGGCCACTTCTTTAATTCTTTGTGTCTTGCCGGACTAATTGGTGTTTGCTCTTAATAAAATAATTTCCTTATTCTGTGTGCTGATACTAGACATGACTTTATGCCCATTGAACTAACACATCTGCTATCAAGCTGTTTAGGTGAGAAACTTTCTGATAAATTATGCTTCTGCGAATGAATTCATGTTTCTCTATATTTTCAACAGGAACAAATTATTTTTTTAACTGAGCAGTGAAATGACCTGTTCTTCCAAAATACATATTAAAAGAAGATGGTTACAAATGACTATGATGATTAAGAGACTCTTTGCAATAATTTTTTCATGTGCTTAAGCTATTTGACAAACTTTTCTTAATAGAAATTTATAACACCAAATAAATTATTATAGAATGGTATTTCTGGAATAGGATTGTAGTTATGTGAAAGAAAATAAGCCAGATGTAACTAAAGCACCTCATTTTATCATACCAAAAAAATTCAGAGACTAAAACAAACACTGACCAGACTAATTTCAACTTAGACAGAATCCTTTTATTAAGAACTGTAGTGGTGATAATGCTGATGATAGTTTCTGAGTGGTGTCACATTTTCTGTCCACTCTTCCCTTTTCTACCTATAATTTGTAGAAGAGAAAGAAAATTTCTCATCTTTCTTGTTGACTTTCTTAGTGGAAATTTAGTACACTTCAGCTTTACCATAGTGGAAATTTCATGATGTATGAAATTGATATGGTGCTAAAATGCCTCTGAAAATTTCTTTGAGCAATTTCCACTTTTCTATTGGCTTCTATCATGAAATTGAAGTTTAGCTACAGAATTTAAGCTATAAAACATAAATAAATGTAGAGTCAATCCAGCCTTGACATTCTTAATTTGAAGGGAAATATTTTCTGAGATACTAGTAATATTATACAAGCAAAATTCTACTAAATTGCTAAAAACAAATCATAGTTACACATATGCAGCTATTTTTTTGTCATGTGAATGCTTTTCCACTGAAGGAGTGGGTATGAGGAGAGGTTTAGAATCTCCCATTGGCTCCCAGACAACTTGGGGAAACCAAAGAAGACCTCAACCTAGCTCCTTCAGCCTTCAGTGACTATGGTTTTCTTTAATACCCAATTAAAAATACTTTGAGCTCCTATCTCAGGACTGTAGGAAGTCAAATCTTCTGGGTATAAATCTCCTCCCTGCAAGATCTTCTGGAAGCCTTGAAGGAATGGTGTCACATTCTACAAGCCCACGTTGGTCCTTATAAGTTACCTCAGCCAGCTGCTCACGTTCGACCTTAACTCTAGTGATCATACTAGAATCTAGTTTAAGCTAAGTAGGTTATCTCTGTTTTTCATGACCAGCTTCCAGCTGCAGCTCAAGTTTTTCCCTTAATTCACCAAATTCAGGGAAGACTGGACTGTAACATTTAAGAAAAAAAATTATGGACATCTTGGAAATAGGATAGAAGAAATATAAAACAGAAAAAGTGAAATAAACTGGATATCAGTTATTATAGTTTCTAGCGTCCGGCAATCATGCCATCCCAATGAGTTATTCTACTTAGTCTTCTGTACTGCTGTCCTCTTACCCAAGGTAGTACGATTGCCTACCTGCTCCCCAAACGTAAAGACCACAACCCAAGGAGAAGCTCATTTCCTTGCCAACACCTGATTTCTTTCTGCCCAAGGGTGAATGACATATTATTTAGTGGAAACCTTTACCTCAGACACAGGGTAGGGTCTAGCTCCCAAGTCATTGCCGGGACAATTAAAGTGCTTGACAGTGAATTTCCTAGAGTGTAGAATATTCATCCTTGCAGAATACCAAGTGGAGGAGTTTGACATACCCTCTCTGGTACATTCCAGGGACTCCTACTGTATTAACGTGAAGATTAACTTCATCTTTCATGCTCCAAACCTCATCCCCACTACATATCTATCTGCAATTCCCCACTGCTGGCCCCTTCCAGGGTTTCCTGTTTTGTAGAACAGTAGCACCATCCACCTAGCTGCCAAAAGTTGAACTCAAACTAAGAGTCCTCTGTCATCACACTGCCTATTTGATTCATCAGCTAGAAATGTCCATTCATCCCGTAAATATATCATAAGCCCATGTTCTCCCCTCCTTCTCCAAAAACCTCATTCAAGCTATTATCCTCACTTGGACCGTCCACGGAAGTGGCCTCCTAATTAGTCTATCATATGAGGACTGCAACCTCCCAACCTTCTGGCAGTTCTCTACTCTGCAAACCTCTCTATATGACACTCATTCACTATCATTCTTTAGAAGCCTCTTTTTGCTTTAGGATGAAGGTCATGGTGACCATATATTCTATATGGGTTATCCTTATTGGTCCAGATTAATTATAAATGTATCATATTTCACTATCAAGAATGTTCCATTTTTAATGATAAATTATGTGGTTAACCTGAACATAATCATGATCTGACCCCAGCCTCACATCCGATGGAGATACCCCACACTAGTATCCTTTTAGTTCAGTTCCACTTATTTTCCATTCAGCCCCTGCCCTGTTGCATAGATTTTGAGTTTGCTGTTCCTTTATAGGAAATTCTTTTCTCCTCTGATTCATTAGTTAACACATTTTTATCATTTTGGGCATCGTTTTCTCAGCAAAGCTTCCCTGGTCTCAGCGGCCGGGTCAAATTCTCCTACTGAAAGCACTTGACTCATAGCGCTTGTATGCTTCTCCATGAGACTGAGCCCCATGGGGTCAAGAGATGTGTCTTTTGGGGTTTCTCATTCAGTCCCTCACCAAGCCCAGGGCCTGATGTTTAACAACCACCCAAGAGAGTTCATTGAATGAACACAGATTAAATAAGTAATGACTAAGAACTGATTGCAATCTGTATACATACAATTGATGGGTCAGTTTCTGGTGATCCACCCCATAAGAAAGTAATTCTGATGCAAAGATAAATAATTGTCTTTATCTCCAGAACTTGAAGACCCCTAGTAATGTTTAAATGCAACTTATTGTTAGCAAAACAGATTAACCCATCCCCCATGCCACCGTACTTATCCATAAAGCTTGTTTAATCAGCATCTTGTGTAATACTATGTGATCACTAAAATCAGTCTTCTTTTCCTGTCTTACAAACAAAACAAAAGGCAAAATGTGTGCGCTGAAAACTTTGTTCTCTGGTTACGATTCTTACATTGTCCAGTCCTTGTATCTCTTATTTGCTCTTAATAAAACACATTAGCCTCCACCCCACTTTTCCATATTTTGTAAACAGAGTGCTGCCACAGTCAGTCGTTTACTTCTGTCTGTTGCGTATTGTTCCTGCCACTATGTAGAACTGAAAGCTAGTTTCTCAGCAGTTACCTGATGTATCACTTTCTTTTGTTCAGTTTGTGTAAGATGTATACAACATGTGCTCACAATTATGTGATACGTACTCACTGTTATGAGCATTTAGATTAATTTAAAAGAAAAAGGGTACAGTTTGAGCATAATAGATTAGACAGTAGATTGGAAATAGATTGGAAAAAAGGGGGATTTTCAATATTGCAATGGCCTTACATAATTTGTTGGGCAGATTTTATTTTCTAATACAGCTCTGTTTGATGCTTGCAGTTGCTTCCATGCCCTGGCTCTGAGGGGCTGGAAGGCAGCAGCCTGTTGTGGCTGCCCAGGAGTCAGTGTGGCTCCATTGGAGGGTGACTTTGGCGTGCAGCATGATTGAGGGTGATTGCTTTCACGTACGTGATGAAAATTGGTAGCGACATAGACAGTCCTCCAGTTACTTTTTATGCAGCTTGCTGACTATTGTTTTTCTTTTTAAATGGACATTTACTACCTATTTAGAACAATAAAATACCTCAATGCAAACATTAAGCAAAATGTGGCTTATCTATCCCATGCCCAACTCCTCTCGATAGTAATAACCGTGAATACAGTGTCCATTACATGGTGAATTCTACATTTTTACAAGTTGCTTTATAGATTCATTTTGTGATCACTAATAAACCTATTTAGAAACTATCCAATTAAGAAAACCTTAATGAACGCCAATTACTCAATGCCCTAAATTTGCTAAATTTTATTTTTGAGGTGCTGAAATGTGTTTTAAATGAGTCATATTATATACATTAGTGCTAAAAATGTTGCCCTTGTTCAATATCAATTTACCCACAATAACACTTATGGGCAATTAACACTGCATTTTGCATTCTATATTCATCAGTAATTTTCTTTTACTAATTCTAATGTTTAAAGAGTGTAACTACATGTATAGTAAATGCATTTTATTAGTAATCAAGCTGGACTTTCACTCATCAACAGACCTGGCAGTTGACACGGGAGGATGTGCCCATTCATATACCGGTAGCAACTTTCAGAAGATAAACCCAAATGTGTACCAGGAAGGAAATTAAATGTCTAATAGCATTTTAGGTTTAATTTGCAAATAGCACAAGAAAGGATGGGTCTCCATGAAAATGCTGTCTCTATCTTTTTAAAAACTCTTTATTTGAAATAATTTTAGAATTACAGAAAAGTTGTAAAATGGGTACAGAGTTTACATTTACCCTTCACTCAGCTTCCTTAATGTTAACAACTTACATAATCATCCTTCAGTTATGAAAACCAGGAAATTAAAATTGAATACTAACCTACAGATCTTACACCAGTTTCTCCAGTTTTCCCCCTAATATCCTATTTTTGTTCCAGGATCTAACCAAGATCCCTGATTGCACTTAGCTGCTATGTCTCTTTAATGTTCTTCCATCTGTGACAGTTCCTTAGTTTGTGCTTGTCTTCCATGACCTTGACACTTCTGATTTTTTAAAATATCTGATCGTTTTTAATTTTTACTTATTTATTTTAAAGATTGGCACCTGAGCTAACATCTGTTGCCAATCTTCTTTTTTTTTTCCTTCTCCTTCTCCCCAAAGCCCCCTGGTACATAGTTGTATATTTTCAGTTGTGGGTCCTTCTGGTTGTGCTATGTGGGACGTTGCCTCAGCATGGCCTGGTGAGTGGTGCCATGTCTGCACCCAGGATCCAAACCAGCGAAATCCTGGGCCACCGAAGCGGAGTGTGCGAACTTAACTGCTCGGCTATGGGGCTGACCCCTGATCATTTTTTGGAATGTCACTCAATTTTGATTTGTCTGATGTTTTCTCATCATTAAATTGAGTTTATGCTTTTTTTTGCAAGAATACTGCAGAGATGATGTTGTGTCCTTCTTAGTTCATAAAATCATGGGGTACTTGATGTTAACATCCGCTACTACTTGTGGTCTGTACCTTGAATTACTGGTTAAGGTGGTGTCTGTTGAGTTACTCCTTTGTAAAGTTACGTTTAACCTAGGTTCATTTCCTGTTTCTCTTTTAATTTTTACCCACTAACTTCAGCATCTGTGATGGATTTTGCCTCCTACAATTATTACTGTGGTGTATGCTTAATATGTATGCTTAATGGTGCTTTTGTATTTCCCTCATTCCTTCCACATTTATTAATTTGAATTTATCTATAAGGAAAGCTGCCCTTCCCCACCATTTAATTATCATATTCAATTATTTATTTATGTTAGCATGGACACATGTGTGTACATTTTATTCAGTGAGTCATAACCCAGTACTATGCCTGTGTGCTTTGTTGCTCAGATTTTCCATATTTGGCCTTTTTTGTGATGGCCCCTAGGTGAGGCTTATGGATAGGCACAGAGTATCATATGATCGAATCAGCTGGATTTTTCTTAAAGAAAGTAAAGTATCGATATTGATATTTAATCACAAATAGTTAACTTCTGTATATTTCTAGGAGAAAAATACCTAATGGAGCGAGAATAAATAACCATATTTTCCCTTGTGGAACATCTTTCTCTCTACACTTTAATAGTTTTAAGTGCAGCTCAGGTCAATTTAAGTGATTTCTCTTCCCCTCTCCTCTATTTTAAGAGGAAACCTGTCACTTATCCTATGACTTGGCTGTTTTAAATAGTCCACATTGCTACTGTGAAAGATAAACAAAGCCAGACACTAGTTAAAATAGTAAGGACAGATTTTAATTCGTAATGACTCTTGCAGTAGGGGACAGAATCCAGCGTGAACTGAGCTCCAGTTGGATTTGTACACAGGTGACTGGGCATTTTAAAGGGAGGGAGAGGGAGGAGGGAGGGGTGGATGGGGGCCCAGCAGAGTCAATGAAGTGAAAAATTACAAAGGGTTAGTCAGTGGAAATGCCATTAGCCTGGCTGTGTCTGCTCCCTGGCAATTACCAAAGTTAGCATTCTATCCTCCTATCCTCAAGTGTTGGCAGGAACCAACAGTAAATTATTTTGGCAGCCTTCAGTCTTTGCAGGCAGGCACTGTAAGGGGGCCTAGGGCCATCTTAGGGATGTTAGGAACTATCTCAGTGTTAGTTCAAGTCTTTATAGGACAAGGTTGAGGCCTAGTTGAGAAGAGGGCTCAGAGAAGCCTGGGTAGAGTTTGGTCAGGGAGAGAGTCTTTGTCGCTATGTCCTCTGACTCTTTGTCCTTTGTTTGGTGCTAATTGTTTTGCTGTAATTGACACAAAAATATAATTATGATTTTATTCTACAGACATTAGAGCTCTGAAGTTTCTGAACCTGTTTTAAGAACATCTTTTTGGACACAAAGGTTTTTATCTCATCTGCACAAGGTCTGGCTGTGACCTGTGAGCATGTGTCCAACACAAAGAGAGCTCCCTAGTCACGCCTCCTGTCTGCTCTCCCCACTCCACCTGCAGTCACCCACAGCCCACCAATATCTTCAGAGTGTTTGAGAGGGTACCGTGCATCCTGTGAACCTGAATTTTTAAGGGACCAGAATTTTTCCTCTAGATGTTTTAAGACGTATTTATGTAAAGTGCCAGGTGTTGGTATTGGTTGGTGTTTTATGCATGTATAGATCTATCTATCTGTATTTGTATATGTATATGTGTTTGTATATATGTATATATATTTGTATACATGCATATATATGCCTGTGTAGTTTATGTACTGTGTGTGTGTATGCTTGTGTGTGTTTTATGTGCAGTGTGGGTGTGTGTGTTTTCTTTTACAGTTACTTGTCTGAATTATAAAAGACACTTTTAAAATGTACTTTGTTGGAAACTCACAAAGATAGATTATTTTCCAAGTGAGATGGTTAAAGGGAACATTGTAAATACCCTTGTAGACTCATTTGGCCTAAGTTTTCAAAGTGTCTCTCTCTTCCAAATTAGCTTTATCTATTTAACAACACATACTCCAAAGCCTTTTCATCATGGCCTCCTGGAAGATGCCTCTTATAAATCCTAATGCTGCACGTAACCTTCAGTGTTACCTGAATTAATGCACTAAAGGATATGTAACTTGACATAGACTAAATGTTGTATGTGTTAATATCTATTGTTATGCATTTCACCTCAATCCAAACAATTGACTCCTCAGTAATATATAGGTAGTAATTCCTATGTGTTATTTAATGTAAATAAGAGAACATTCATTATTACTAATATTTGTTGAACACAAATTAAAGCACAATAGCTTAACAGCTACAATTAAAGCATAAATTCCAGACGTCTCGAAAGTGCTTTCCAAATTGCTTTGCAAGACAGGATAGGGATGTGGGCGAATGCTGGAGGTGTCTGTGACTTTGACCAACATTCTCTATTATTAGATGCAGTAGTTCTCAAAATTTAGTGAAAATTAAGTCATTTCAGCTGCGTATGCCCAGACCCCAAGTCAAGTGATTCTGATTAAGTACGCGAGAGGAATTTCCGTTTTTAATCAACATCTCCGTGCTGGTGGTAGACTGAACCAGCTGGTAGCTTGAGAGCTGTTCTTAGGATTTTCTTGTTGTCTAGAGGAGGTGAATGGGGAAGGCAGCGGGAAATAGAACTGCGTGTGTTTATAAGAAGCAGTAGCCTGTGCAGGGAGCAGACCCGGGTGAGCTGGCGACTTCCCGGAGGTCGTGAAGCAAAATCACTGTGGGGAAGCTTGGTGAGTGTCTGAATTCGCCTTCTCAGTAAGCCAGAAACAACCCAACCTTTGCATTTGGCCTCATCTCTTCAGTGTTGCCTTTATTGACAAGTAAGTCATCTCTGTATTGATTTTAGGAAAAGGAATAAAACTTCAAGTGTGTGTTTTCAAAATGAGTACCCACCCTGCAATGGTGACATCTCGCCTAAGAAAAAGCTAAAACATGAATGCCTAAGTTTTTTTTTTAGTCAATGGCAATTTTCAACTTAATTTTTCTTGAATACAACTGACTAGATTTATTCATTCTTGCCTTGCGATGTGGACAGAAACCATGGGTTCATAGGATTTGTCTGTGATTTAAATGAGTTTTTTGTGCACTATTTTTTTCACTCTCCCATTTCTATTTATTTTCAAACTTGAGTAAAAGATAATATGGTGTTCAGCTTCACTTCAAGCATAATGTAACTCCTTTGAAGTTTATGAGTGAATGCCTCATGTGCTGAGTAGGCTAACATTCAATCCAGTTGAGCATCTTCTGAGCTGTAAAATGATTCAGAATTCCCTAGTCTCTGGAAATTAAATACAAGTAGCGGTAATGTGAGTGTAAACAATGATTTCCATTTGGGGATATGAACATGATCTCCAAGTGGTGTAGTAGCAAAATATTTATTTTTTCGTTGTAATTAAGAAGGTAAAGTCCAATTTCCAACTATGTTTTCCAAGGTTATTTGGAAAATTGGAACTCTTGATAATATAAATTAGAATTTACTGGGCTTCTGACTTGAATTGTGGCAAATCTATATACTTGTTAGCCTGCCAATACAAGGTGTGCTACCCCCCGAAAAAAACTGCCCCAAATTTAGAATTTAAAATGCTGTTGCAGGAGCTGGCCTCACGGTGCAGTGGTTTAGTTCACATGTTCCACTTAGGCGGCCCAGGTTCGCTGGTTCGCATCCTGAGTGCTGACCTACGCACCACTTGTCCAGCCATGCTGTGGTAGGCGTCCCACATGAAATATAGAGGAAGATGGGCACGGATGTTAGCTCAGGGCCAGTGTTCCTCAGCAAAAAGAGGAGGATTGGCAGCAGATGTAAGCTCAGGGCTGATCTTCCTCCAAAAGAAAAAAAAAAAAAGTAAATAAAATGCTGTTGTAAAGAAATATGTTGAGATATAAATAAATACACATTGAAGCTAATGATAACTTATTTCAAAAAGTTGGACACCTATTTCAAAAGGAGGAAAGCAATATTGAGTATACTCAGAATTTATCAAAGTGGTCTGTTCATTAGAATCACATAGGAATCTCTTTTGTGGTAATTATTATTTTTATCACTTGTAATACTAAAACCAAGCATCTTAAAGGCAGAAGATAATTAGATTTTAGACCAATTAGTTTTTAATTGCTTTAGGTCTATCATGATGGAAGTATCCAGTGAGTGTATTTTAAATGGGAAACTGGATATTGAAAGAGGTGAGCATGGAGATGGAAGAAGGGAGGTAATTTGCATAAGCCTTATGGTTAAAGCTGTAGGAGAGTCTGAGATAACCAGCAGATAAAAACAGAAATAGAACAGCTGGGGAATCATTTATTCATCTGTTTGTTTGCTTTGCCTATTGTGAGTTTTTTCGCCGAAAACCACTGTTTGTGAAGTTCAGATTAAAAAAATGAACAGAAAAACTTTAAATATATGAAAAGCAAATAGTAGGTACCCAGAGAAATCTGAAGGGCAGGTTACCTAGAGCTGTCATTGTCAATCTTAACCTGCGCTCCAATCACCAGGGAGCTTGTTAAAGCTGTTTCTGATTCAGATGGTCTGGAGTTTACCCTGAGAGTCTGCATTTCTAACAAGCTTCCAGGGACGCCGGTGTTGCTGGTTCATGGACCACACTTTGAATATGAGGTTTTAAACAGTGTGTACACGCCCATGTGGCTGTATTTTGGACAACCAGTTGAGGAGGGAAAACAAAGAAATATCAGAGAATTATGTCAACACTCCACAGATGTAGAGAGAGTTTTGTTGAAATAAATCCTTCATAAAACTCCATATCCTTTCTCCCATGAGGCTTTGCACAAGGGAGAACAGAGAGCTGATTAGCATCCAGGTCTTGAAATCCTGCGGTCCTGAAATCAGTTGATGCTGCTCAGTGGAGAAGCAGATGTGTGGAAACAGAGTCGATCAAGTAGAATCTGAGGGGAAAGAAGATTTAAACTAAATGTGTTGAAATGTTTGGATTAAAAATCCGTGGGATTTCTAGATCTTGGATATTCCTGGGTGGAACGAATTTAGGAGTGGGCATGTATCGTATCATTTCACATAACGAGAAGCTTCCACTGTAGCCTATTTGTTTGGTCTTGCCATACATCTTCTCTGTTTTGGAGACAACACAGTGAGTTTCCTCAGAAAATTGCGTGTTATGATTTAAGCAGGTGTAAAAGTCTTGACATTTTATGACACGTAGACACTTATATTTTTTAACTATGCTTACATTTTTTCTGCCCAAACCAAACCCATCTTGATTATAGAGCTTCAGCCTCCCTCAACTGTGGTCATAAGTTTATGTCAATCATTACTGGATGTCTTTACAAATGTTTATTCTTTCCTCTGAAAAATGTGAAATGTGAAAATTTCAAAGGTAAAAATGCATATTTTTAGAAATCATTTCTCTGGAGTAAAACAGATCAAACAATGTCTTAACATGAAGCGACCTTCGTCCCTATGGTCTAAAACTGTGGCAAAAATCCCTGCCATTTGTATAATATTTCCCATCTGGGTATGACCAGTCCTTAAGTGAATGTTGGGTTTTTTCTATGACCTTCCAAAGTTTGGCCATGTATAAGATTCAGGTATACTTGGCTTCACATATCTGAAATAATTATTTAACTTAGGACTTATAAGCTAACAGTTGGTTAGCTAAGAAATACTAAATGACAGAAGTGTTGGGTGATATATGAGTATATTTGCTGATAAATTTGTGCAATACATTTATACTTGTAAAGTCTGATAAAGTAGTCACCATGTCTTACAACCAAAGAGGAACTGGTGCTTTTCCACCAGGGTCCTTCACAATGGTGCTTTCTCATATCTTTGCATGCTCCTGGGTGAGTCCCATTCCGATCCTGAACTCCTGGCCACAGGGTCTTGGACACCTTCTATATTTTCTCCATGCTTGACCATCACTCTATACTGTATTTTATCCCTCTTTTTTGTGTGTGTGCGTGAGGAAGATTGGCCCTGAACTAACATCTATTGCCAGTCTTGCCCTTTTTTGCCTGAGGAAGATTGTCCCTAAGCTAACATTTGTGCCAATCATCCTCTATTTTTTCTGTGTGGGATGGCACTTCAGCATGGCTTGATGAGTGGCGAGTATGTCCACAACCCGCATCTGAACCTGCGAACCTTGGGTCACTGAAGACGAGTGTGCAAACTTAACCACTAGGCCACCGGGCTGGCCCTATCCCCCTCTTTTAAAAGTCCTCTATGACTTCCATAGGATACTTCTTTGCCAACTCTATATTCTTGTGCCTCAATTTTCCACACAAATTTGGTATCTCGGGGTTCCTGATTTGTGCTGTGTTCTGTATCTATTTTCAGGATCTTTTTGGCCAACTGCCCCTAAGACTATGTCTTGAATCCTTTTATCTTCTATGGCAGTGATTCTCAAACTTTAGGGGATCTTTTAGAAATCCCACAGACCAGTCCCCATGGCCTAGTGGTTAAGTTCCGTGTACTCTGCTTCAGCGGCCCGGGTTCAGTTCTCAGGCTTGAACATATACCACTCGTCTGCCAGTGGCCATGCTGTAGTGGCAACTCATGTGCAAAATAGAGGAAGATTGGCAACAGATTTTAGCTCAGGGCGAATCTTCCTAGCAAACAAACGAACAAAGCCCCACAAAGTTTAGGCTGCACTCTAGATCAATCAAATCAGAATCCCTGGGGTGGTACCCATGCATTGATATTTTTTAAAATTCTCTAAGATATTCCAACATGTAGCCAAGTATGACAGCCCATATTTTAAGGACTCTTCCCCATTACATGCTCATGGCATCAATGTTCTTGCTAGCCACATTCACTGTGCTCTGAGGAAGCCCTTGGACTATAGGCAGGGCTGACCACACTGGCTTTTTTGCATGGTGGCCACTGTGAGCATCCAGCCTGCAAACCAGTTTGACTCCACAATGGCCATTACAATTTCTCCCAACCCTTGACCTCTACAGATTGATCTGTCTCTTCTCATATTTTTTTTCAAAGTCATTAACTTAACCTCAGACAGAAGCTCCAAGTTGTCCGTTGAAATAGTTATGCTTAGGGAATATTTGGAAGGCTGTGCTACGAAGATAATAAAACTGATGTCTCTGGTCTTCCATTTTTCTTCAAAACCTTTTCCTTTTGCCAAAAACAATCTGCCAAACTTAGGGCCATATTTTGCAACCAAAGGTAGTAGGAACATCCAAGAGAAAAGCAAACCAACAAACCAACTGTAACTAATTCTCTACCCACTAGAGTAAATGAAATTAGGAATATTTTGTGAGGCTTTTATTTGAATTTACTTTTTTTCTATTTGTGTTTAAAAGAGAAAAAAAATAGGCAATTTGGTTCTTATGTAATGCACCTTAGTTCATATCATTTCTTTGGAAGTTTTGCCGTGCCTCCCCTTATTGCTCATTGAAAATCCACCTATTGCACTGAAATGGGAGTGTCTGACTCTAATGCTGGACTTTGACCTCCTGTGTCTGACTTGTCTTTATATCTCCAATGTTTGGCCCCAGAGGAAAATCTCAGTAAATGCTTCCCAGGTGCATTTCTACTAACCCTAAATTCGGTTAGAGATTTGGCTCTTCATTCCAATTTTTTGCAGTAATTAGTGGATATCACAGACTAGACATTTGCTAGAAGATTAGAGAGTCACAGAGACTTTTGCATTCTTGGCTGTGTTGCTGTGCGCCAACCACTAGGTCTCTGGCAAGAACAACACAATATATGATCGATACTGAATAAATGTGTTTGACCAAAAGCCAAGAAGAACACAAAAGGAGGAAGTGAACTGGGATGCCACTTGTGGCTGTAATTTCAGCTGGACCCTGAGGATGGATGGGATTTTGACAGGAAGAAAGTGTTGGAAAGGAAGAGACAGAGTCACGAGTGCATGTGGAGGTGCCGGGGGAGAGGGGTGTGGAGTCACTTCCCTTTCATTATGTGCAGATGTGGAGAAATTGGATAAATGAAAAGGGAGATTAAAATTGTACAATTTCAGTCATTTCCTCAGCAGTCATCTCTCAGAAGGTTGGTTCTATAGCTGCTGGCAGGTGGCCAACTTGCTAAGTCCTCTTAAATTGACAGAGAAGCCAGATAAATATCCACTCTTGGCAGCACTTCCCTGACAGATGGTCTGGCATTCATGGTGTAATCCAAGACAACAATGGCAGAGCTAAAAACTCTCTAGCCTAGCATCTCCTAGTTACTGCCTGCAATATGTAACTCGGATTTCAATGTGCTAGCAGTTACTGTGGTGGAAACAAGGGAGATGAAACCATATATAATAACCAAGAAATTGCATCCACAACTAAGAGGGTGAATGTCTCTGATGGGGGTACATAAAAAGCTGCCTTTCAGGCATAAAGTGCAAAAATATAAGAGAGTAAGCATTTTTTTTTTTCTCAAAATGAATGCCAGTAATACTCTTATGACCCCACATGAAATGAAAAATAAATGAGATTCTAAGAAATTTTCGTTCAGTAGCTTTTCAAGTCTTTTGGTCAGTAAGTTGAGTTTTAGAGCCAAGAAAAAATTTCAGACAACTTGTAAATGTCCTTGGTGGCTGTAGCAATTATTTGCACTGCTGTTTTTGGATACTCACCATGCCATGTACAAAGACACAGGACAATGTGGTGTAGGAATGACAGTGTGATCCAGGGCAAGTAGGGAGTGGAAGAAGATGGGGCGCCATGATGTAAACTGGGTCTGTGGCCGTGTCATCACCTCTCAGTTTCACGTGCCATTTCTCTTAATGAGATCTCTCCTTTCATAATCTAACTTTTATTTTGGAGAATTTACTGTGATTTACCAAAAGCCACTTATTTCTATTTCCTATAAAATGACTTGGCAACTTAAAAACAAAACAATGAGATAATCTTGGGAACATCAGCTAGAATTATAGAGATATTGACAGGATGTAAATAAGTGTCTTGTAGTAATGAAGCTATTAATGGAGGTCTAAGATAGTAGCGTTGATGCCTAAAGTAAGATCTTGAGGAGGAAAGTATAAGACTTCATCAAAAATAGAGTAGACTAAGGAAAAGGAATTATTGATGCTTCCAAGTCCTTTAGAGTCATGAAGACATCTATTACCACAGTTGCCAATATTGTCAGTAGAAACTGTTTGAAACTTGTAGCCCCAGAATAATTACAATCTTGTAGTTACTGTTTGAAAGGAGGCCGTGATCAATGGTGGAATCTCATAACTTTATTTCAGTTTTAGCTGAGAAGTTAATTATACCTGTTTTCCCCATAGGTCTAATTATTTGTTTCTAAAATAAATGTTGCTTTAAATTGATATTTTTGTTTCTAATATCTATTCATGAGAATTCAAATTTAAAAAATGATACATTTCTGTGTGTCCCTGCAATAGATTTACGCCTAAGAAGAAAATCTATGCTGGTTCTCAGTTGCTGAATTAAATAATGTGAAGTCACTTAGGAAGGGACCTTATCCTAAAGAGAAAATGGATCCTGCGGTGAGGACTCCAAACTCTGTTTGTTCCCGATTATTACACAATCCATATTATTGTGGGAGGAGAGAAGGATCTGTTGCGGGAGGAGTACTTCTTTCAATGATTGAACAAAAACGTATTGATCCCTGAACCCATGCCAGGCTTTGTTTCAGGTAGTGGAGATATGATACCGAACACATACAGCGAAAAGTTCCTGACTTCCCTGACCTTACAATTAACTAATAATAAATAAATATCTGTCTTAGGTAATGTCGATGCCCTACAACTACAGCCCACCACCAGCACACCTTTAGTTAAATAAAGCTGGATTTATTACTCATTGCAACAAAGGACAGCATACTCTTTGGGGAAACAGGGGGTCTCAATAACAATGTGTTTGAAAGGACTTTCAGAATTTGAGTTTGTGTTAGATAATTCGGGGGGGGGGGGTGTTGAGAAAACAGGGCTTTGCTCTGGATTGGCTGCTATCTGGAAATGGAAGTAATTGAAGTTTGGGATTTTTCTGGCTTTTCCAGTGCTTTCTGTCTGTACTTAGGCACAACTATAAAGTAGCATTATTTTTTATCGCATTTTATCATGGTCACGAGGTGGCCTTGTCTGAGGGGTGGGGTTCTGTGAAATTGTTTATATTGAGCAGCCCCTGGAAGTCAGGGGCTGCTTTTGTTGTTCTCACTCATGATAGAAACTATGAAATAAAAAACAGTGTGAGGATATGGGAGTGGCAGTGCTATTTTGGATAGAGTGGCCAGAGAAGGCTTCCCTGAAGAGGTGATGTTTGAACTAAGGTCTGAGTGAAATAAGACAGCGTGCCATGTAGATACATGTGGGAAGACCATTCCAGGCAGTGGAACAGCACCTCCAGAGAACTGAGGCAGGAATGTGTTTGGTGTGGTCAACCAAGTTCTAGTTGTAGTCGTAGCCATTGTCATAATGATTATAGCTGTTGTGCTCATTGTTATAGCAGCTATGGTGGGGACAATGGAGGTCATAGAAGAGTTAGGCTAACTACTAATAAAAACGCAGCTACCATGTATTGAGTATCTATTTTGAACTCATGTAATTTTTCTCACTTATAATCACTTAATCCTCAATGACTTGACATGTTACATTAGTGAAAGTAAAGTACAGGATGGTACCTAGAATATATTCAAATTTATGTCAAAAGAGCACAAATGTGTGTGAGTTATCTATTGCTGTGTAGTAAATCATCCCAAAACGTAGCAGCTTAAAACAATGAACAGTTGTTGTCTTGTTGTTTCTGGGGGTCAGGAACACAGGCACAGATTCTCTGCTGCGGGGTCTCTCACAAGCCTGCAGTCAAGATACCAACCAGAGCTGGGGGCTCAGCGGAAGGCTCCACCGGAGATGGATCTGCTTCCAAGCTCAAGCTCCTTTACCCGCTTGTCGTCAGGCTTCATCTCAAGGGCTGTTGGGTTGAGGGCCCTAGTTCCTCACGAGCCGTTGGCTGTAGACTGCCCTCAGTTACCTGCCATGTGGCTTTTCTTTTGTTGTGCTTCATCAAAGCCAGCAAGAGGCAGGTTCCGCTAGCAAAACCCAAGTGACAGTCTTTTGTAACCTAATCACAGAAGTGGCATCTTCTCAAAGTTGATGAATCTGTTGGAAGCAAGATAGTCAAGTGGTGGGGATTACCAAAGGTTTTGAATACCAAAAGATGGGATTATTTCTGCCCATCTTAGAGGCTACCTACCTCAATGTGTGTGTGTGTCCTATTGTATGCCTGTAATAAGTCCAAAGGATAAAAAATAAAATAGTTGCTTGAATGCGAGTAGAAAGGGGGAGAGATAGATGACTGTTTATTCAAGTTTCTTTTATTCCCTTTGGACATGTAAAGCCTGGGTTTGAGATGCCAGCTGGGCCTTCAATTGGTGATATCCGAGAATGAGTCTGAGGACACAGCAGTCCCCCCATTATCCGCAGTTTTGTTTTCAGCTACCCACGATCAACAATGGTCTGAAGATAAGGTACAGTAAGATATTTTCAGAGAGAGAGACCACATTCACGTAACTTTTATTGCAGTATACTTTTATTGTTCTATTTTACTATTTGTTATTGTTATTTTCCTACTGTGCCTAGTTTATAAATTAATCTTTATCACAGGTATGTATGTATAGGAAACAGCATGGTAGATATAAGGTATTACCCACAGGTTTAGGCATCCACTGGGGTTCTCTGAATATATCCCCCATGGATTAGAGGGGACTACTCTATATGAATTTGGAGTTCAGAGAGAATCTGGAACTGGATATAATATTTGGAGTCATGAATCAGGAGATGATATTTGAAGCCATGATCCCAGTTCAGATCACGCGGGAAGGAGGCTTGAGAGAAAAGAGAAGAGGTCTCAGGTTTGAGTCTGGGGGTGCTTTCTTTTGTTCCTTTTAAGAACATATGTTGGTAAGCCACAAAATTGCCTACTAAAAATGTTTCTTGTAAACAAAAATGTTTAAAAGCACAAAATACTCAAAAGATGGAAAATGGTAAAAAAAAAATTTAAGACAATGGTACTGTGATTAATTTGAATTTGGTTTACCGCTCAAGAGTCCACAGGTTCACATATTATCCAGATTGACAATTGAGGGTAAAAATTCAAGATTCAAGAGTTCAGAAAATAGGGAAGTGAGTGGAGAAAAGCAAGGAATTAGAGCCAAAATGGCTGATATGCTTGGTGTAATTCTCCACCTTGAAAAACCCATGGGCCCTATTTATCTTCAGCCCATGGCTATGTCTCCTGTCCAGTATGACCCTCTCAGATCTGAAGTTATTCAGCTCCTGTTTTTTCCACTTGCTCCTAGAGCAGGTTATTTTCTAGAATTTCTTTCTCTGAGATACAGTTATTTTTATTTCCACAAATGCGTAGTCATGAATGGTACCTGACCAAGAACACACAGAATACAAGTATCAACTGTGTCTGAAGGAAAAAAGAAAAGTTTGAGTAATAAACTAAAACATCCCTGAACTTCATCTATTCCACTGCCAAATTGAGGATTTGGAGTAAATTACCTTAAGAATCACTTGAACCTTTAAGATTTCTGATACTCCTTTCCTGAAATGATATTATTGCCTCATCATAACTACTGCTATGTGACTACAATTGTATATTTTACTGAAGAATTTACTCTAAGTATATAATTAGAAGGAACAGTGAGAATACATCCATGGCCCGTTTTGGAGAATAAATCTATCTTGGCATTTTTCTACTCTCTGAACTTGGTTCTTAACAAACATAACATGATAGAGTTAATGTACAGTATCTCCTAATTATAAGCACTGCATGAGAATTGAAACGTTCACGTAAGCAAAATAGCTGAAAAATCAATATGTTCTCTGTGGTTCTAAATGTCAAAGTTTATGGCAGGGTTAATTTGGTTATAATAAAGTGATCATAAATGGTGAAATTTACTAAATACTATACTCTAACATGGGGAAAAAAATCCCTAGAGGAAGGGTTGCTAGTGCTGGTGCTAAAATAAAGCATGTCAATTAAAGGTGATGAGCGATGGTAAGCACCAGGCTCAGATGAAGTTTTCAAGCCGTTGAAATCTCTTTGGTACCCACCCTGCATCCCAGTCTCTCTCCCCCCATCTCCTCTGCATTGATCCCAGGAATTCCTCTCCACTAGAATTAAATACTAATCACTGCTGAGGCTGAGGCAAGCCCCTGTGTGCACAACACTCGCCCATAAACAGCACACCGGTGGCCCCCCTCAGCGCCCTCCGCACCCCCATCCCCAAATTCCCACACACATCCTTCACGCGGTCCCCCTCGTGAATACCCCTCCCCTGTGCCTCTCTCCTGCATTCATGTGTACCCTGTAAGTGCCTCCCCTACACGCGCCCTTTACCCCCAGAAACACACATCACCACCCAGGGACACCTACACAACATGCACTCACACGTACGTTCACTAACAGACACGCACATCTGCACCCACACCTGCTCCCAACATGCACGTCTAGACTCCACTTGGCCACTCACATTAACACATGTGAACACACACATCTGTACATACATGCATACACACTCATGGACACATACGCATGCACTTGAGGATTTAATATGCTTCTTAGGAAAGTTTGCTTAATCCAAAACTACATATTTCATGAAATCAGAAGAATTGTGAGTAATGTGGCTTACACAACTAGAGCCTTTGCTTTTACCCATTTTAGATGTTAGGCTAAAGCGGTGTGTACTATATATCCCACATATTCAATAAAACTAAGCTGCTCCGGTGTGCATTTAAATTAGCTTTTCAGTTTCACGTAAAAATAAGAGCTGTGAAACTACCTTGTCAGCAGTGGTTTTATAGAATCCTCTGTCCAGGTGAAAGTTAATGCTCCTTGAGTTGACATACGGAGCTAATTTGATGGATGTATGTTCAAATGAAATATGTCGCAATGATTCAAAGGCTGGGTAACGCTGATATACTAGCTGGTTGGATGGTAATTTTTTTATATAAATTAAATTATTTTTATGATGTAAGTACTTAGGGACCAGCACTGGGAAAACTTGGAAATTGAGATAATAAAGATAATGTTTATTTCAAAAGACAAATAGTACTGTCAGTTTGACTTGTATTTACTAAAATTAACATGATAATATTAGATACACCTATAATCTTTTGGTTACATCTATGCTAAGTTAATATGGGAAGCACAGATTTATTTTGTCATGGAAACGTTGTATTTAGGTGTTTCATGAGCAATGCTTATCCGGTGCTCTTGGTACCATGTTTACTACAATTTGCATAAAGCAGAAGTTATTCTATCACACGTATTCTTCCTAAAGACTTTACCACTTGAAAATTGGAATTTGTTGAGAGGTAGCAACTCCTTCACAGACCATGAGCACACAATAATAGATGAAATGGAATGCATTTTAGTCTTTAGAGATTTCTGTGGGGTATTAGAAATAAAAGACTACTACTACTACACTGAAAGACACAATGTCAGGAGACATTTTACTAAACTCTCACAATATATTTATGGCTATGATGAAGAAAATTAAACTGGATTATAGCTGGGTTAATTGAAATTGTATAGCCTTTCCTTTAGTTCTGATTGTCAGCAACTAACAACAACAGGATGAGTCGGACCTGTAATTTACACCAGTAGAAGTCAGATATTTTCATGTCATATTGTAGTTGTTATAGATATCTCAAGATATAGTTTATATTCATCTCTAGAAACTAGTTATTAGCGTGCCATGAAAGCTTGTTAGTTAATGTAATAAATATACATTTTTATATAATATTTTGTTGTCTATATATCAATATTGTTCTGGGATGAAGTTCACAAACTTTACTGGACTGCCAAGGAGGTCTGTTGACGCAACGTAGTCAAGAACCCACACTCTAAATGAATTCCTGAAGGCTTTGCCATTGATTCAGTTGTTTTTAACAACAAACAGCTTGATTAAAATGTAGAAATTAAATTTATCAAAACAATGTAGGAAGTTACTTGTGAAGAGTCAAAAATTGTATTTCAGAGAGCAGAAGATCAATGGAGATAGAAATAAATATTCTGTGCATATAAACCACCAATAAAGATTTATACTAATTAAGTATAAGTAAGGCTTAAAAGCATCCATCTTCGAGAAGACTTAGGTGTTTCCATTAACTAAATTGTCCCAACTTAGTCTTAAATCATTATTTTATAGGGTGGCAAAAGTTAGACGAACAAGTGTTTGAAAATGAGTTGGAAGAAAAAGAGAGAGCTTAAATATCAGAGTGGAATCTTAAACCATACCATGTATCACATACATGACCAGTTTTAGCCTAATTGGCATGTAGTAAACACAAAGAAATGTAATCTTTAGGGGCATGTTATTTAACTCATATAGTGTTAAATCGATACGTAATTTTTTTTCTATTGATATTGACTTTGGAAAAATAAAGGGTATTAACTGACCCAAAAAAGCATATCCCATGATCAGATTATCATTAAACACGGCCAAGATTCCTCCACATTTATAGGGAGGTGACGTGTGTGTGTGTGTTAGTCATATAAAATTGAAGCAGAAAATGTTTGCTATTCCAAATGATTTTAAATTGTTATACTTGTATTCATAATAAATAAATATCTTTCATTAATGTGTGATCCTCATCTGGTTATGACTTCTTGTAGGTTTTAAATATTGTATACTCAAAATGTTAATAAAGTCCATTTTTTTGAGAAAATTTCAAAGAAGCAATGTAATGAATCTTTGCATCATCTATTACGCATCTGCTTTTGGAAATTAATTGTCTTTAAGCACTTAATATATTTGGGAAGCAATTTGTCTATTAATAGCATTATGAGATTTTAATATAAATTCAATTTATATGAATTGTGCTCACTGTCAATTGCTACTGGATTAAAAGTGTGATTTGAATGGGGATTAAATATTTCACAGTTATATAAATTGTGAAGATAATGTTTTCCCTGCCATGATAATTTCTGCCTGTTACCTAGTTTTTTTCTTAAAGTTTTTATTTTTATTAAAAATTTCTCTGTAAATAACTATAATCGTTGATACCTTTGACTATCCTTAAGACTGTTAGAACAGTTAGTGATAGCTGTGTTATTTAAACTATCAAAAAAATGCGTTAGATTTATCCAGCTATGTCAACCCCCAAGTAGCTTGAAGATGTGTAATCCTGTTGGGTGTCTGTACTCTGCTGAATTAACTAGATGTGGACTGTGATGGTCATAGCAATACAATACGAGAGAGAATTGGGCTGTATGCATAGTGTGATGGAGAAGGACCAAGACATACAAGAGGCAGAAGCCATGCTTGTAAGTTTTGCTTTTAAAAAATGTAGACCAAAACACGTCAAATCTTCCCAAAATTTTCCCTGATAAACTAACTCCTCACTTCTCACTACCCCTTTACCCATACTCTGTTTTGTGTACTACTTAAAACTGCAAGCTTTCTTAATGATTTTATTCTCTTATGCTTTCTCTTCAACAGAATTCTAAAGTCCCATAGGGATGAATTGTGTCTCTGTTATGCTTCTGTTTCTCTCCTGGACAAAATGGAGGCCCCACATTGCATGGTGGGATCTGTTAATAATGAGAAGGCATGAGTGGATTGGTGAAAGAGCAGAAACTGTGGACTGTTTGGGGACAAAATCTTCATACACATTCTCAGACTCTCACTAATGCCTTCTTCTTTCTCTCTTTCTTGGTTGTCATTCTCACCCATGCCGGCCTTTGAAAATAAGTGTGAGAGGTGGGCTTCTATGTGGCTGTCAGGGGATCTGGAGGACATTAGTTTTCCAAAAGGGGAAACCAATCAACAGGAAATGGGAGGCAAGAAGGAGCCAAATAGACAAATTGCCACTGTCTTCCCTTCTCCGAGATGAGATTCCCCTTTGCAACACTTTTGGAGAATTATCCAGAGCTGAATGAACATTCCTGGGATCTGCTGTATCATTCTGTGGATCAGGGTGAGGCAATAGCCATGTCATTGCAGAGCACCTTCCTTGGCCTCACTTTCTTTTCTCCTCCTTTCCTCGTCTCTGATCTCACATTACCCAAATAACATTTGAGTACCTAAATCCTTCCCTGAGACTGTTTTCTAAAGTTCCTGGACTAAGAAAATTTGTACTTGAATATTTTTAAAATACACAGCCTCAGGATGGGTTTTAAGATTTGCAGTGCTCACCTGAATGAAAGTGATAGTGACCATACGGCTGGCCATTAAGTAGGGTGGTCGTAATCCCTAGTATGCCGTGGCTGGGCTGACTTGGAAGGAGGTACTAGCTCATGACACTACCCTAGAAGACTAAGGAATTCTTGCTATACTTCAGGATAATGGAAGAGAATGGTTTTTGACAGAACTTACAGAAAGATATGACAATCTCGGGGAGGTCAACTGCCAATTTAAGACATGTTCTGAAAGCCAGAGGGCCTCAAATGTGGCTCTGAGGGGTACTCTCCTGCCACCTCACAGAACAACATGCTGAAAATCAGGCTCTGATTATAAGAGAGCAAAGCTGCAAACAAAACTAAATGTAGATTTCCTTTGTCAAAGTCAGGGCCCTGGTAGGAAAAAAAATGTACTCCCTCAGACTTGCTTGGGGATATACAGGTGGATAAACACAAGACATTTGTATCTTCGGAATTCCCTGAGTCCCTCCTTGCCAAAGGAGATTAGCTTCCCCTTGCCTGGAGACCATGTGAAGACCTTACTGAAAGCGGGTGCCTTGCAGGATAAAGCTTTTTCTGCCCTCACTGCCCCTCATTGCCTCTGAGTCAATAACCAGGGTCAGTTCTCGATCATGAAGCACCAGCCCTGCTCCTGTGGGAAAAAAGCCAACACAGCAAAGTGGATGCAGGATCTTCCTAATGTATATCAACCAGAACTGGGGGTGCATGGAGAGGAGTGAATTTTTAAGGATTTTAGACAGATAGTATGTATTGTGTGTGGGGGGGGGGGGGCAACATAAGACTGAATTTGACAGAATTCGTTGACATGAACACACTCCCATAAGTCAAGAGTTAACATTTTAGTAAAAACGTGCAGCTGATCCTAATAGTTTTCTTTGATGGCACCATGGAGCTTAATCAAATAATAGTCTTCCAAATAAATGAAATGAAAATATCTTTACGTAGTGAAGAAGCAATTAGAAAATTCAGGGAGGTGGGAGCGTTCAAATGATTTATGATGTACAGCCATGCTTCGCTTAACAACGTCAATGTTCGGCAATTTCATCATCATGTGAACATCATAGAGTGTACTTACACAAACCTAGATGGTACAGCCTGCTACACACCTAGGCTTTATGGTACTAATCTTAGGGGACCACCATTGTTTACACGGTCCGTCATTGACCAGAACGTCGTTATGTGGCTTGTAACTGTGTAGTCTGTCCCTACAATCTGATATAATTGACCTGCCCCACTCTAAGAAACTCCTTCTTTGAATGATTTGAGAAAAGGATGCAAGAAAAAGAGGGCCAACCAATTTCTTCCAAAATGCAAATAGGAATGGTATAGTAGATACACCAAATAATCTCTCAAAGATTTCTCTCTTTTTAAAAATATATTTTGCACTTGCAAGGTTGAAAATTCTGAGTTCTGCAGTGACATCACCTGGAGGTGGGCTGTGAAAGATAGAAGGTTGAGACTGAGATTGACCTATAAGCCAATTAGCAATTATTGGCCAATGTATTAAAAATTGAAAAACAAGTTATAAAATTAGAATATGTAAGTAATTTTCTTGAAATGAGTTCCTGACTGAGTCATTATATCTGACTTCCAGTATTGGTTCTGTCATTAAAAAATTAGGTGATTTGTGGCAAATTGTTTCACTCAACTTATTTGTAAAATGAGTTAAAATTAAACTATTTTGAAACTTTTTTGATAGATGTTATATAGCATCACATTTATGAACTATGATTCATGTTGAAGTTATTTGTGTGGGTTGAAAATGTCACTGACAGTCACTAGTAAATCAGGTTTTAAGGAGCACATCACAGAACCAAATGGTTTCTGAGATCCCCGAGGAGAGCTAAGATCATGTGGTTCTCTGAGTAAATTTACAAAATCAGCTTTTAAAATGTGTTTTGAAATACTAGCTCTATGGATTGAGTCATTGAGTGCTTTTATCAGCAAATGTGAGTTATTCCTCAAGGACAGCTTGCTACCTTTTGTGCTATCATTAATCTACTAAAGATAGATGCTATCAAAGTCTACTGCTTACGCTAAAGTGGAAAAGACCACATGTGTTATTAAATAATCTTTCCATAAAATAATTGCTGTTGAATTTAAACAACCAGCACATAAATTATGTAATACACTGGGGTACAGTGCTCCCTCACAGTTTTAGACAGCCCAGTACATATTGGCCAGGTATGTAGGCCTACTTTACACAGCTATAGATCAGAACAGTTAAGAATATTTCTGTCATCAGCTAAAATGAAGTTCATATTATTTCTAAGAATAGGGATACAGTTATTATGCATCTCTGCATGAAGTGATCACTTAGTTCTTGAATCTTACATTTATATTTATAAATACAATCATAATAATTAAACTTATACTGGTGTTGACAGAATTTGTCAAGAAAAACATTTCCAGAACTACATTCATTAACGTAATTTATTTCATTGGTTCATATTCCATAGAGTGATGTGAAATTATTTCATTTTTTCTTTTTAATTATATCTTCCTGAAAGTATTTTCATTAAGACCTTTTCTGTGTAGTTATACAACAAATTTGATTAATAATGGAAAATTTTTATCTATATCAATCTTACTGATTACTGTTACTGGCCTTGTGAATTTCTTTATGGCGGCTATGTAATCCAACTCAAGTTGCACAGGGCCAAATTTTGCAGTTATATCATTTTTCCTAATTTCCAACTTTGTGACGGCCATTACACTCTACCTCTATGTGCCATTTAGCCAATTATCCACTCTTCCATGATTTTTGGTTGGAATATGCTGATGGAGACAAGCACAAGTTTGTAGTGAGACCTTGTTACGTTAGCGGGATTTTTAACATACCAGCTATTACTCTTCTCTCCTAATAATGGTGCTGCCTTTCTGTGGCAGTAACGCTGCAGCGTTCATGTAAGCCAACAATATTGCCTGAAGTCTCTCTTATTAGAGGCCAGGTAGCCATGATGTAGGCAGTTGTTGGGGTCAGAAAGAACAGAATGGAATTAGGGAAACTTCTTTTTCTAAAACTGCTAATTTCCTTTCTAACATTTGATCTGTTTTTAATCTGGCTAAAATTGTACTAAGGCTCTATCAATAACTTATACCATTATTTCTCAAAAAATATGGTTATAAATGGACGAGATAAAATTAACTTATTTTTGAAGCAATCTATTTGTTGCTTAAACTTGCCTCTAACAAAATTTTATTATTATTAGGTGGTATTAAAATTAGAATGTAAAGAGGTCTGGGTGACCAACCAAACTGAGTTTTGCCACAGAATGACAGACAATACCTTTGTGGTCACAAGGATTCTCATTCATTCATTCAACCATTTATTCAAAATGGATGTACTCATACCATGGATACAGTAATCTGCAAGGTGGATATGTCTCTTGCCTTCATGGGTCTTACAATTTAAGGGAGACAAGCAATAGTGTGATAAGAACTAGGATTCAGGAAGTCCAGACACCCTGGAATATTTAACCCAGGATTGGGAAATTGCCCCATGGAGGATGTGATCCCAATTAGAGACAGAAAGGGAACATAGACTGGTCTATATCCTGGCTTAGAGCCTTCCCCTCCCAGACAATTCGAACAGAGCTCTGTGGGTTCATCATTCTCTCAGGTATGGCCAACAATCACTGAACCACAGATACCTATCTGACCTAAAATTCCAAAGAAATGATTTATCATGGGGATCCAAATTTCTAATAAACAGATCATTCGCTGTTCACTCTCAGGGGCATCTTTTTCCTGCCACTGAGCTCAGTGCTAAATCCAATTTTTAATTAGTCTGGCAATGGAATCACTTTTGCTGGAAAGTTCAACAAAGTCATGGTGAATTCTGAAATATCATCCAGGACTCAGATGACAGAGTGCATCATTTATATAAATGTCTGCACGTCTTTCATTTCTTTCCTCTCCTCTGGTTAGTTCAGGACATATTTTGTCATACTTTAATTTACAAGTAGTCTAACACCTTTCTCTGTTTACATAGCCTTCGTTCTTACATGTTATGATGCACTGAGAGGCCCTTCAACCATACTCCATTTGAGCATTAGCGCATCTCAATCGTACCACTAGAGATCATGAACATTGGAGGATGCACAAACAAAAACTGGATTCAAATCTTTGTTCTGGCATACATTCACTGTGTGACATCATTGTAAATTATAATCTGATTTAAATGGGTAATAATTACAACCATAAATGGTGCTTGACAGGAATGATTTTGAAAAGCAAATGAAAAGCTTAAAGATCAATGCCTGGCATAGGGTAGATAGAGCAGCATTTGGTACCTATGATTACCGTCATTGCTATGCCCCATCCTCTCCTATTCTTACTTCTACTGGCACTATTAATTTTCTCATTCACAATGTGCTCAGTTTTTACATGTTAGGATCTTAATGGGAAACCTGGTTTCCAACTTGTAGGGGAACCTTACATCTAATGTACATATTGTTTATGGATGGGAGTTTGCTGGTAAAAGCAAGAAGTAAATATCAGTAAAAGTAAATGGAAGATTTTGGAAAAGAATGATAAAGGTCTAAAATATGGTAGGCTACAGGAAACAAAAAAAAATGAAATTGAGAGAAAATATCATTTTCAGGAAGCCTAGATTGTAGGTGATAAGATAATAAATAAAATGAGAATTAAATGAAGGAAGAAGCAGCAGTGTTTTATTCAAGTAATTGTTGCACTTATTTAGTACATTTTTTTTGTCTAAGAATATCTTTCAGGGAGTAACTCTGCTTTAAGTACATTTAAAATTTGCTCTTTGAGGTGGGGTATGTTGGTAGACAGATTCTCAGAGAGAGAGAGAGAAAAGAAGAAAAGATAGAAAAAAGAAGAAACCCAGCCCTTATTTGTAGCTTTTGCCAATTTCCATGGTGTAAGTACTTCCACCATGATCCTTTTCAAGATACTTGAGGTCAGTGAAGGAAGAGTTGAAAAGAAATTCACAGAACTGACTTTCTTGTGAGCTGGTACCAGCTGGCTCCAGCACACCTCTGCTTTTAAATTGTCTTTAAAAGTGAATGCCTATAGCATTGTATTTTTAACAATGACCACAAAATGAGCCTTAATCCCCATGTTAGGAGTCTAAGTGGACTCAATACATATTGTGTTACTGTCTCTTTATGGGCCTTAAGGCTGCCTTTTAGGGGTTGCTCATTTCCTCCTGAGTTCCATGGCTTCAATTACAGTTAATTGTGGCCATAAAAACTATTAATCATTTGGCAAAGGCTACTTCTATACGTGGGGAAATCAAGAAAAATAGATTAACACATTAGGCAGGTAATAATGGCTTTTCCATTATAAAAATTTTATTAGAAATAGCAAAACATAGCATATAACTATCAACTCATTATTTATATTAACACTAAGCAAATTTTAAAAGAATGTAAGGAGAGAGATCCAATTCAGCTCCTACTAAGCTGAATTAGTAATGAATTAGAATACCATCTGATTATAAATGTTGCTATTATTTCTCCTAAATCTAACATTTTTTTTCCCTTAATCTCTTTAAAGAGATTTCTTTTCCTTCTTTGGTGCTTTGGGTATCGGAAAACCAAGGCCATGACAGTTCTCTCTCTCTTTTTTCTTTTTTTACTACTGTAAATGTCCTCAATGCCTATTCTAAACAGGTCTCTGGGAAGACCTAAGGATCTGTGGGAATATGGGACCCAGCCGAAGGGGAAAGTGGATGCAAGTGGATGCTGAAACGTCTATGCACAAAGCTCTCATCAGGCAAATAAAAGTTGTCCCTTTCGTCTGCCATCAAGGCAGTGGTGACAAGGGTGGGCCTCCCTAGCTTGCTCAGTAAGCATGCTTCCTACCATAAGGCACAGAAGAACTGGAGCAGGGACAACCAGGTGTTTTACTCCACCAGTGTATCGAGTTGCTTCCCTAAAGGGGCTCTAAGGAGCATCGACTAGGTTCACCAAGAGGTATTTTTTGAAGAAATTCTAGCATAGAAGTGTTACTGGCTCTTAGTTAATATCAGCCTTGATATTGGTTCCCCTACAGTGAACCTGGCATGTATGGAGTTAAAACTAAGAACCCCACCATCCTAGTTCCCTGGATCTTTAGTTACACTCATGTGTAAATGTCTGTTTCTTTAACATCTGACTCCCTGAGCTTTACAACCAAGTAGAAGTTACAAATTGTTAAAGTCCAGATGGCCTCAAACTGGGCTTCCACTAAAGTTGTAGCTAATCCTAGGACCTTGAAGTTTTTTCACAGAGAAACTAATGTCCACAGAATATCAAGAAACTGAAGCTTCCCAGGCCCAACTCCTTGGCTTCCTGACGTCAGAGTCTACCTTCCACCATGGAGATCCACAGCCAAGGACGCTCATCTGAGCAATCCTCTGTCTTCTCTGCTGGAAGCAGTCCCAGACACAGGCCGATGGGAAAATGCAGACCAAGAAGTCCACGGTCCCCCTCCCCTACCTAAAACCCCAAATAAAAACCCCTACCCATTTCTTAATGGGGAGCAAGCAACTTTGGGGGCACAAGTCCTTACTTTGCTCCCTCTGCCTGGCAAGGTAAAGCTTTCCTTTTTCTCCCAAGACTCTGTTCTCGTTATTTGGATTGACGTTGAGATCAGAGACCGAACTTTCAGGAACAGAAATGTGCCTTCTCTCATGGAGATTCTAGTTAACTGCCCTTGGGAGCTGGTATTGACAGGTCAGTAGAAAGTTATTGGTTCTACCAAAACCCAAGCACTTTTGGGGTAAATATGGGACGCTGAGTCCCCAGAGAATTTGTGCCATAACAGGCCCTGGGAGCTGTTGCAGCAGGGCCAGTGTGAAATAAATGCAGGGAGCTCGCGCTGAGGACGTGAACCATGAGCTGCTTTTGGGGGCACAGAAGATCCCTAGGAGGGAGTTCACTGTTCCCCAGACACCTCGAGGAACAATCTTAGCATTACTGTCCTCTTTGTAAAGGGCACCAGCTCTCATCTGATCTTTAAGATCCAAAGGGAACAGGAAAAGTATTGACTTTTTTTTCTTTCATCATGCTCTTTCTTAAGCTTAGACAAAAACTGTTTAAACTTAGGAATCCTGGGGGTTCTGGTGCCTGAAATCTTATTGCAGAGACTCAGCTCATTCAGTCAGTCAGGGGGAATGACTAAGGTGCTTGTGCCCAGCATGTCGGAATTAGTTACTGCTTAATACTCTAGTGAGTGTTCAACCTTCTCTAGGGGTGAAGATTAAACATTAAAGAGCCCTTTAAAAAAGAATGCTTACACATAACATGTTTGGAAAGAATAATTGTCACTTCTATTGCACGCTTACTTCCAGGTGCTTTGTTTAGGAATCAGCACGCACTGTGATCCCGTTCAGCCCTCACAATCACAGTGAGACTGGGACCTTCAATTTTGTTATTTTTTATTATTATGTCCAAAGTGAAGGTGGGAAAACTCAGTTTTAGAGGGAATATGTATCGTACTCAAGGATTTACAGCTAGGAATTGACTTGAATGCAATTATTTGAGACACCTAAGCGGCTAATGTTTTGCTACATCTGGTACTGAACACATATGTGTGTCAGAAGTTTAAGGAAATTACCAAGTGGATTACTCAGAGCATTTAAAGTATATTAGGTTTCTTTATTTTACTTGTGTTTTCATCTGTCAACTTGTCTGTATTGGGATTTACACATTTATGATAAAGTAAAAGAAGGATGGAATTATTATCTGGGTAAATCAGACCCACAGTATAGTTTTCCTATAAATAGTTGACGATTTGAAATAAATTTTTTATTTTTGTCTTTGTTTTCAGCTTTGCTTATATCTTTTTGCTTGGTTCATTATTTCTTGAATGAGAAGGGGAAACCCAGTTTGTGTGTTCTGTGATGTCAGCAGATGTCTTCTAGTCCACAAGGGAAGAAGTGGAGGAAAGGCAGCCAAGGATGAGTGAAGGGGCTTGAAATGGAAGCTCATCTGCAAACACAGTGGATATTTACAGTTTAATATCTTGGCAAACCCGTTTTGAGGAGCTGATTTTGCATTCCGCCATCAGAGAGAGAATCGATCCTCTGTTCTTGCCTCAAGTCAGATGTAGTTAGATGAGATGAAGCTGATATTTTTGGTGCGCAAAACTCACACGAGCCAAATGTTAACCAGCTATTAAAAACTAAAATAATGTTATCTCTTCCCTGTTTTTGAAATGACAGCCAGAGCAGAGCCACTCAGCTTCTCTCCAACATTCTCCGCCTCTGGAGTGTTAGCTAATTTACTTTATTCTTTAAACCGTATTTTCTACAGTAAGCACCTATAAAAAGGATTACCATAATTATTTTTGCCTATGGCAAAGTGTGAAGAACGCCCAAGCTTATGTGGTACGGTTATTTTTTTAGACATGCAAACACAGCAGTTCCTTTTACATTTGACTACCCAGCAATTTCTGTAATATCTTCACAATTATATATTATATAAATGCTTATACTACATAATGAATATTTTTATTTCTTGATTCAATTTTATGGTAGGGAGACCATAATGGCATTAAAAATGTGGAAAATTCCTCTTCCTTTTAATGCCATCTGGGTTTCTATAATAGGTGCCAAATGGATATATGAATGCTAAAAATTATATAAAATTGCTTACTTAAACTTCAATCTTATGATCTTTAGAAGGATTTGATGTGTAATTAGCAGGTCCATTCTATTTTACCTTATTGTTAGTTTTTAAACATCTATTTTCAAAAAAATGTGAAAAAACCTAAAAAACTTAAAATTTCCCATTTAGAGAATATTATCTACCATTATGTTCGATGATAAATGCATACAATTCAAGCAACAGAGAAAAGCAAACAAATAAATAAAACATTTCCCTAAATCTCATCATCCAAAAATAATCCTTGTTTACATTTGGTGAAACTTATTCTGGTCACTTTTTAAAAGCATATACACAAAAAGAAGGGTAGACGGATGATAGGTTTATAGAAAAAAGTACATGTAAAAATAAATTGCATTTTATATTTTTGACTGAAATTATCTTATTGAAAACTAATGTATACAAGTGAGAGAAAATATAAACTGCACAAATTGGCCTACCATCTTGTCACCAAAAAAACGTTTTTCTCCCAACACAGAACTTCATTTGTATGCCCCAGGAATAAGGAAGCAAATAATGTTACTTTTGTCCAGTGAATTTTTAAATTAAGTGTTTATGTATACAATATATTTAATACAAAGCTTTACATTTATTTTTACTTCAAGTGAAAGATAAGCAGGTAAAGCTAGGGAAATTTCAGAGTTATGCATAAATGTTTAAATATAAGAATTATTGCTTTAGAAATAAACTGTCTAAAGTTAAGGAAAAATAAAGACATAATTTCAGTCCTTTAAAAACCACACTACATTATAACTAAAGACCCAAAAGTGTAAAGAACTCTGAGGGTTATGATAAAAAGAACAGAATTGAGGTATCATAATTTGTGTATATGAGGCTTTTACTCTCTGGGAATTTATTGATTTTTCTTTCTAAATATTAGGAACATTCTCTAATTTTTGTATGTAAATGGTTACTCCATTGTTTAAAAATAGTCGTTATTACTAATTAATGCTTCCTAAATGTTAAATATTGTTCACATAATGAATAATTTATCATTGAAAATAGGAATGAGGTTGGAATAAAATGACTTTACCCTTATTTTTAATTTTTTAACATAAACTCTTAAATGCCCAGGAACTTAGCTGGCTTAATTTTTAGTTTTAATTTATATTATATTCCTACCTATATATACTGCTCCATAATTTAAGAATACTTCAAAATAACTGGTGCTAATTAAATATTTGATAAATGCAAAATACTATTTGAAGCATTTCAGTTTATTCCTCAAGACAATTCTGTGCATCAGATGCTGATAAACTGAACTTAGAAAGTTGTTCCAAGTCACATTGTAGGGGAAGTAGATTGTAATTCATGCAGTTTGGCTACAGATTCCCCATGCTTAACTGCTATGGTATGCTCACTCTCAATTTTGGTTCATATTAGAACAGAGATGCAAAGTGAAAGATCTGCATTTAAAGATCTCTTTAAAGAGGAGAAAGGGAGGTAAACCGATCAATTCTGTGCAGTGAGATATATACAACGTACAGTGATGGAATCTGTGCAGGAGCAGTAAGAAGGGAAAGAGAAAATACTTCAAAGAAGAGAAAATGTTTGAGCTGGGAATTAAAGGACAAGGAAGAGTCTTAAGGAGAGACAGCAGTATGTGTGTGTGTGTGTGTGAGTGTGTGTGTGTGAGTGGAGTGGTAAGAGGAATGGTAAGTGGGGGTGTGGGTGGCAGTGTTTCCAGGTAGCCAGCACATGAGGTATAACATGAGGAAGCTACAAAGCAGCATGAAATAATTCAGTAAATTCCAGGTGGTGACACAGATGAGGTGTAAGATGCAAGCAATTTAACTAAAGGAAATGAATTTGGTGAAAAAATAAATGCTAAGGCAACGGAGGGCTTTGGATGCCTTGAAAAGACATCTCATTCAGTAGGTGATGTTGTGCAATGGATTTTAATCAAGGAAGGAACCATTTATGTCGTAGAAAGTTGACCATTGTTCTTAGATTATAAGAGATGAACGGTGGAAGCTCACATGTAGTTATAAGACTATCATAATTCTCTTAGTGAGAGGTAATGTCATGCTCTGTTTTATCAACATCTTTAGTATTGCTTAGAAAAGCATGCAGTGTAAACAATTCAGAGAAAAATGGTTAACTGTGATTTGGAAAAAATACTGCCTAAAATGGAAAGAAATGTGGTTCTTCTGGAGAAAGTTCCTACAGAAAGGATATCTTTTTTCAACATGGAAAGCAAATAAAATAGAGGAATATAACGTGAGAGCTAATCAGCAATTGCAACTAAAGAAAATAAAGGTCTCTGCTCAGAATTTCTAGATAATTGGCTATAGTGTTTCTGTATCAGGGAAAATGTCACATCTTGATAAGATGCGGAACCTCTCAAAGACATTTTTTGCTGATAAAATAGGTGAAGCATATTACCGAGATGATTTCATTGTCAGACTACAGAAACAAAATCTGTCCACAACAGAAATCATTTGAGGACTGTAGGCCAGTCAGGTAAAAACTATGGTACTTAGTGATATACAAAGAAGCTCTGAACAAACAGATTCTCCAGTGTAACCTAGTATTTCACCTAGTATGAGAATCGTCTTCTTTGCCATCATCATCATCACCATCATCACCATTAATTAAATTCTAAGCACTTATATTCATTTGACCCTACAACACCTTTAAGAATTTGGCACTGTTACAATCTCTCTCTCTCTCTCTCTCTTTGTTTAAGCCATGAGAAAACATGGTGTTAGAGGATTTAGGTTACAAGCTCCAGTAAATTCCCAGGTCCCTACCCAACTGTCTGAATTTGGAGCCCATGCTAAATTCAAATATTTGAAAATATTTCAAGAGAAGTGGGAATTAAGCCTTTTGCTGCATGATTCCAAAGGATGGGATTAGGACGATGAGAAGAAACTCCAAGGAGAGTTTGGGCTCAGTAGAAGGAAGATATCATCCACAACCTATGCTGGCCCCAAATAATAGATTCTCTTGAGGTTACTCAGCTAAGTCTAGATACTCACTATGGGAAATGAGGGGAGGGCGGGTAAAGACATGATTCTATATGTTTTAATTGTAGTAACTCATCTAATCCTATGGTGATGCTGTAGAGAGGTTCTATTACTGTCATTCCCATTTTATACATGGAAAAAATGGGGCACTAACAGGTTAAGTTACTGGCCTCATGCGGAAAGCTAGTAAAGGGAGAAGCTGGGGTTAAACCCCGTGCAGCCAAGCTCCAGAGTCGGCCTCCCCCTGGAGATGCTTCAAGCATCAGAACATATGGTTGAACTAAGTGAGTTTTACCTTCCCTTCTAACCTTGAAACTTGATGATCATATGCAGTCAGCTGGCTGACACATTCCCATAGAATAAACATACACAGCATCTCCTTGATGTTGCACTGCCTGTCACATTTGGAAATTCTTGAAAAAAAAATCTCTTTCTGAAGGTCATGCATGGGCAAGTGCTATAATGTGAAAGGAATTGAAATCCTAATTTGAAGAAATGCTCCATTTGCATCTACATGCAGCTTTATGATTTATGACAGGAGACTTTTCAGCTAAGATAGAAAGTTTTACAGTGTGAGTGATTTTTCATTTTCCAATCTCAACAGGAGCTTCTGAATCAAAATAAAAAATCAAAACTTATTTTGATTTATATTAGAGTAATTTAAGATAACGTTTCCAAAGTTTTCTTATTTGACATACTAGCTATCTTTTATCATAATCACATTATAACAAGTAAATGAAGTTTCTAAAAATGACGATGCGGAAAAAAATAAAGAATATCCACGAAATTATGGTACTTTTGAATGTGAAGTAGTTTACCATTGTGAGAACATCCATCAGTACTAGTAGACTATTTAGTAACTTAGAGAAGTTCGTCAATGCAGAAGGTGGTTATTAAGAAACTGCATGGCATTTCGTCTTCATTACATAACTTTCAAAATCCTCTTTTACTTTTTTCCCCTCAATTATTGTGTATGGACATATCAGTAATAAAAAGGAACACAGTCAATAAAGTATTGTACTACCCACCTCCATATATTGCAACAAAATGCAAAATCGTTCAGGAATAGAATCATTATATGTATTTTTAAATTACTCTTCTTCAAGCAGATTTTTATCTGAATCTAATAAATATGAGATATTTTGCCATTCTCATGGAAAAACCATATTTTTTATCTCCTTCTCTCTGCAGTAAGCAGAGAATAGCAGCAGTGGTTATTGAAATGAAGGCAATGAGATATCAGTGTGAAAGATAATGCACAACCTGGTTCATCTAAATAGGTTAGGAAATTTCGTTTCCACTATATAATAACTCTTAGAGAGGCCACTTTCTATTTTAGCTGAAAAGTCTTCCTGCCATAAATCATAAAGCTGCGTGTAGATACAAATGGAGCATTTCTTCAAATTAGGGTTTCATTTCATTTCAATGAAATGGAAGTTTTATGATTTTATTTTCATAGGTCAGCATAACTTGTCAGACTTAGTTATAATCAGTGTTAATAACATATCCACTTACATTATGTTCTTCCAAACTACACAGTTTTACATGAATAAAATAGAAGTTTCACGAACAACTGACTGATACCTGATTTCAACCGTGTCCCTACAATATAAAGATGGTTAAGTAAAACCTGTGAAGAAGCCTAAATATGAAATGATGCCTATCTACCCAAGTGTTTGTAGTTTTTTATTAGCTATTTCAAAATTCTGATCATTTTTTTCTTATAAACTAAAGATTTCCCAAGTTGCTCTTCATTATTTTTCGCAGAATTTACCAACGGTGTTATCATGCAGTGTGATTTTGGGAGCTGGATCTCTTTACAGCTCAAGTAATTACTGAAGAGTTAGGTAGACATTCTAAAGAAGTCAGTCGAGTATATTAAGACACGTGGTCCCTGTGTGAGGGATGTTGCTGCACCAAATGCTGGTATAGTTTCTGGTGCATTTGAAAATTACTGAAGCTCTGTCACAAGATTTTACCCATCCTAAAATATCTGCTGGTTTCGAATTTGCTGTGTTTGTGCTCCTTTCCAGACTTCAGGTTAAATGATGTGAAGAGAGGCAAGGGATGGGAAATTCCAAATTGGCGCATGTTCCAGAGAAAAATCCATGCTAAATACCTGAAATGATCATCGGGTAAATAGTGGTAGCCAGAAAAATTACTAAACAGTTTAATTTTTGTGCATGTGGGTATGACTAAAATTTTGTGTTTCACCTGCCTCAACCCAATCTCCAATCCATTCTCAAAAGCAGATCTCATGTCTAAGTATCTTTGACACTAATAAATAATATAATAAAAATGACCTGGAATTATTTATTATAGTTGCATAAAGGAGCTTACTAATTGTGGGTTTTCAAATAATTTTACAATATGTATTTTAGATGCCTAGAACATCATGTATATAATATATAATATAAAATAAATATTATAATAATATAATAAATATATATTATATAATACATAATGTCTATATATGTATGCTCAGGTATTTTATACATAGATATAACACAACTATGTAAACACAATTTCCTCATTTAAATGTAGTTAGCAAGTAAAAGCAAATTATTTACACTGAGAATGGGATATTAACTCTAGTGAAACAATTTCTACAAGAAACAGTCATTAACAGCCATATATTGATAGCCATATTAATTCAAAATCCCTTCTGCCAGTTGTTTTTTATCTGTCACTCTCAGAGTTTCTATGATGGATGCTGGGTGAGCGGAAATTGTGTTTTAGTGCGGCAATTAGTTTTTTCTCAGCATAATTTTTCAACAGTCAGAAATATGTATGCTTAGCCAGAAATTCATTTTGTTTTCCTGTGTGACGGCGGAATGGCCGTTCTTTGGTAGTTGACCGTTTAGTCCAGAGCACCAGCTGGCAAACAAATCAAGATAATTTACGTTTCTTTTCTTGGCGTGTTGCCTCCATATTAAACGTAAAAGAGATGCTTTTTAAATTCTATTTTACTAAACAGAAATCTCAGATCCTAGTCTAGAAATTTATTAATGGTTGTTGAGATATCAGTTCACAACGTGGTACGTGCTTAAAGTTCCAAATAACAGATGTCTCTTTTCTCTTTCGTGTGGTGGTGGTCATTGTTTTTGAGTCGATCTATAAGTTATGACTTAAATGAGGAGAAAGCAGACCGGAAGGTAAGAGTTTTTGTATAATTTAATGGTGATGCCATACAGATTTGGGCAAAAAGTATCAGAGTAGAAATTTTAATGCCTTATTAAAAATGTCTTCTAATGCTTCAAGAAAATGGAAATTGTAACAATGAGGTTAATTTTAGAGACTGGGCTATTGAAACAAATGCTTGCATTCCTTGAATTAGAACTTTTCGAGTGGCTTAAGTTGAAATAACCTTTCTGAATGCATGGTGGTGGTATAGATAGAGCTGCAACAATCACGGTCAGAGATGCTAACAGACCATCGTGCCCCTCCAAGGTTTGTGCCTTCACCTGTAACCAAGGTGTCAGCCGTACCAACCTTCTATGATAATGTGAGAGTTTGATGCTCATGTGTGAGAAGCAATTGCCCATTTCATGGTGCATAGTATGGGATATTGCACTTACATGCATGCGTAAAAAATTTCTTTGACACTTGAAAAAAGCATCTTAACTGGCATGCATCAGACATTGTGGTAAGCATTTATAAACATTCATTTATCTAATCCATACAATCTCATATGTATTGTTTTAAAAGTCTACAAAATGTTAAATAACATATCCAAAGTCATATAGCTATAGGCAGCAGATCTGGGATTCAAATGTCTGTTATTTTCAAAACCTCCATGCTCTCAATCAATATGTTCTTTTAGCTAATTGTTATAAATATCATCTATGGGGCATATATAAATATGTTATACAGAGAGGAAATAGAAATTAACTACATATATAAAAATTTATTTATTTCCATTTGTAATTTTCTTATAGTATATATAGATATAAATATAGATAGATTTCCTATATAAAGGCATAATATAGCAATTGCATACATATATACACATACATACATACATACGTATGTATGTATGCATGTGTATATATGTATGTACGTATGTGTGTATATATATATGTGAATTGCTTTATTTTCCCGTGATCATGTCTATAGCAGAATATGTAATTGCTCACATTGTTTCCCAGCCTTTGACATTCACTTTCTTGGAGACAATACTGGCGTATTGGAAAGGTCACTGGGCTGGAAGTTAGAGGACAGAGGCCTGTTTCAGTTTGTAGCTTTACTTTCCTCCTACATGAAATGAGGAACTCAGGTCTAAGGACCACTCAAGTTCTAAGATGGCCTGATCCTAGGAAGGTACTAAAGATTTTCTAGTACTGTGCTGTGGTGGGAGAAGAAAGGAAATGAGTATCAACAGACATTTCAAGAAACATTACCATCTGCCATGACTTTTACAACAATTCAAAAAGAACAATAACAACCACAAAATTCCTGATCAAAGCCATGGCTGAATTTATGAATTTGATTTTCATGCAAATTCAGCTCTGAACATGAAGTGAGTCGTGAAATGGAATTTGAAGGGGTCGTGCTCCGCGCTCGTGACTAACTTCAACATCCATCTGCCCAACTCCCCATCTGGTCCCGCATCCTCACATGAAAGATAGCATTCAGGCTGATGTTTATCAGATGCTGTAGAATGGAGTTAATCGTTTGAGAATAGAGAAACGAAGTTGTTTATAGACTGGTAATGAAACTCCTATTTGTTGTGGAGACGTTTTTCCCCCACTGGGAACATTAAAATACTACAAAATTTTACCTATTAAAAACCGTTTGTAAATATATCTTAGGAATATGTTTGAATGTCTGTAGAGAAGTCTCTAGAGAGAATCAGTCAAAATTCAGATTTTCTGCTAAAATCATCATAAAAGTTTATGAAAAATAATAAAGGGACAAAAGGGAAGCCACATTAATATAGAAATTTAACATCTTTTATTCCAATAATAAAGATGACAAAGCAGAAAACATCTATAATATATATAACTATAATATTATCCCTGGCTTTAATACATGAAACTTTTAATGATTTAGGAAAACTGAGTTTTCACGGGTAGTGAATGATTTATAAATTTTAAATGAACTACTTAATCATATTAATAATTTTCACATCATATATTCAAATGATTAATCTTCAGTGTTTTGTTCTTGCTTAGGTAAACGTAACTCTCAAATTGAAAGAACATAATTAATGCTATAATTTATATTACTTGTTAAATTTTTATTTCTGTTTTGTATTTCACCTTATTATTTTGTGATTGAGAAGTTTCAAGTGATAGCATTTGTTCTGAAAGTTGATATTACCATTTTTGTCTTGTAAATTTAAAATCAATCTCTTATTGCGGGTTTTGACAAACAGACTATGTCCTATTTACTGGCTTTGATGGTTGTCACCCATGAATACACGTTATTGTGTTTCTCAAAAAAAAAAAACTATAAAAAAGAAATGTGTATAAGTAACTCCAATGTTCTAAAACTGAAATCAGTGTTATCGCTCTTTTATATCTAGGATTAAAATATCCTTAGATTAAAATATCGACTCTGAGTACTTGCGAAGTAATTTCGCGATTACAAGGAGAGCATTTCTGTTTAAATACAATTTGTAAAGCGTGGATTCTTATAGCTCTTCTGTGTTACTTTTCCTGTTCAAATAAAACAGTGTTTCTGTTCCTCTCAACCTAACAACCAGAATAGAACTTGTAATGTTGTATTTCTAGACTTTGTTTGTGTTTTTTAATTTCTTTTCTTTACCATAGTTGTACGAACATTACTTAATCACAGGCCTCAATGTTTACTTTTCTAACAACAGGATGTTATTTATTCAGAACACGTACTTTTCGTATTAGCCAAAGCTTTCTGAAAATCTTCTAGTGTCAGTTGAATGTATAATTAGGCATTTTTCAAAATTTGCAATAATTACCCGGCAGAAAGTTCTACCATTTCTATTTCTTAGTTTTAGTGTACCCAGAGTGGTTACTAACTCAAAAAGATGTGAAAGATCCAAACTATTTGGCTTTTAAAGTAAGCTTTGTATTGAGGCATAATGTAGATAAAGAAAAATGCACAAACCATAACTATACAATTCAGTGAATTTTCACAAAGTGGAGACACGCAGGTAACTGCCACAGAACATCACCAGTCTAATTTTTTACAGTGGTCACCCATCCATGTGTAACCTCTGTTCCAACTTCTACCGCCATTGATCAGTTTTACTCCTTTCGTTAACATTATATGAATGGAATCAAAACGTAAGAGCTCTTTTGTTTTTGGCTTGTTTCACCCAACATTATGTTTCTGAGATATATCCATGTTATTACCTATGACATTAAATGATTTTCCCTCATTGCTCTATAGTACTGCATTTTAAGAATATACATGAAAGATACAGCCACACTATCATCAATGGAGTAAGATGTTCATAATGGGGTTTAAGCAGCTAAATGGTATACCTGATCCACATATTAAATTTGGATCTATGTGATTGTGGGAAATGGACTGGAATGAGGCACAATGCAGCTGAGCAGAGCAGTTGTAAGAGATGAGGACAACGTGGATCGAGAATGTGGCTTTAGGGAGGAGAAATTGAGTGATTAAAAAAGACTTTGACGTCAATCACAAGGTTTTTCTGATTAGCTGGGTGTGGGACTTGAGAGTAGAGGAACTGTGAAGACTGACTTTTTTTTCTTTTGTTTTTAAACTTCATTAAGGTATGATTGACATACAAAATGCTGTTCGTATTTAATGCATACAACTCGACGAGTTTGAAAATAGGTATATATTCATGAAACCATCACCACAGTTGCTCAAAAAAATAAATAAATAAAAGCAAAGCAAAACCTGTTTGTTTGTTTTATTTGACCAATTGGGTGAATGGAAATTCTTCTTTTTAGAGTTCAGTATCAGAATATCAAGAATATCATGGTGTCAGTCCTGGGACTGTTACATCTGAGATGTCTGTGAGATATTCATATCCAGTTGATGAATAGACATTTGGCTAAATGAGCTTGGAGCTCATCAGGGCTGGAAATATAAATTGGGAACTCCTGATATATGGGTAGTATTTAAAACCATATGAATGGTCACTTATTTACGAATGGAATAGAGAGTGAAAAAAAGAAGATCACAGTCTGAGCCTTGAAAGAAATTCAATATTTAAAGGATCACATGAAAAGAGAAACTTGAAAGAGAGACAGACTAAGAAGCATTTCTGAGTTATAGGAGGAGAAATTGTTAGGATGGTGACATAAAAGATAAGAGAGGAGAAAAGTTGAAGGAGGAAGATGAGAGCAACTAAATCAAATACTGATGAGATGTCTAGTAGGATGAGGACTAAAAAATGCCCATTGGATTTTGCAAAATGGATGTCTGAAGTTGGCAGCCAGATTGGAGTAGGATATGGACATTGAGGAAATGGAGACCACTGTGTGGAGACTACACTTTTGAGAAATTACCAACAAAGGAAAGTAGAGGCTAGAATGGTAACTGGTAGGATGTGAGGTTAAAGGATTTCTTTCCAAGTTAGAAATGATTAAGTGCATTGGAATGCTGACACGAATGATTAAATTGAAAGAAATACAAGATACTGAACAGACAGAGAAGGGCCCCAAAACCTGAGAGAACTTATTCTCCAGCCTCTATCGTCTGAAGGAGCTCCAGAACCAACTTCTAAGTGGCTGGATGGATCTATGAGGTTGAATTTCTGCAAGGTGTGACTTAAACGCTCCCCAAGTAACCTCCTAATCACCTATACTCCCTAATGTCACCTGAGAAAGCAGGTAACACAGAGACCAGTGAAGCCACAAGGAAAGCGTTTTCAATCACAGTGCTAGGCGAGTCATTAATGACCCCTCTCCTTCCTGCCTTCTTGCTTCACATCTCCCATGACCTCAAGGAAGAAGAAACGCCTGCAGTGTCCCAATCATCCATCACAAACCAGACCAGTAATGCACTTTGTTTCAATACCTACCCTTCAGGTCTCATGAGACAATTTATCTTAGCACCTTTTCTCTGCCTGCCTACACTGGGTACTGTTTTCCTCCTCCAGCCTCTCAAAGTACCTTGTCACCCTCAGGGAAGTACATATATGTTAGAAGATTGGCTCTTATCTATATTCTCCTCTAGACTGGAAGAGCCCAGAGAGAAAGTACTGTGTTTTGTTCTTCCATTTACCCAGTATTGATTCAACGAATATTTATTCAACATGTCTTTACATTCTTAGGGCACTTTGTAATGGCTGATCCACAGAGGGTGCTGCAAGAAAATTTGTTAAATAAATAAAGGAATGAATGAATGAATGCATGCATGCATGAATGAATGAAGTCTAGTAGAAGGAGTAATCAGAGTTGTGTTTGATGGTAGTTATATATTTGGAGTATATTCTTTATTACCTGGAACTTTGATATTGATGCACTGTGAACAATGTTTTATTGTATTGACTTACTTTTTAAAAAATTACACCTTTTAGAAAACTTTGAATCTGTAATAGGATTATATGAATAGTTAAAACACCGTCTTTATTTGTTAAGAAATCATGGGGCTGGCCCCGTGGCCGAGTGGTTAAGTTCGCGCGCTCTGCAGCAGGCGGCCCAGTGTTTCGTTGGTTCGAATCCTGGGCGCGGACATGGCACTGCTCATCAGACCACGCTGAGGCAGCGTCCCACATGCCACAACTAGAGGAACCCACAACGAAGAATACACAACTATGTACCGGGGGCTTTGGGGAGAAAAAGGAAAAAATAAAATCTTTAAAAAAAAAAAAAAAAATCTTTCAAACATTTAAATACATTGTTTTATGCAACAAGCTAATTTTCTCCAAGCTCAGATAATATGCCAACATAAGCAGTATGTAAGAATACTTCTAAGGAATTTTTAATTTTCTAATACCCATTTAAAAAGAAAAATTCAATGACCAACTAAGGCTTCCATGAAATGTGTGTTAGAATGGAGGCCTTAACCAAACATCCCACTTAATTTGAGAACTTATTTGCCGTTGTGTGTATAGACACCATTCAAGATGTCACAAAACAACCCAATGAAGCACCTGGAAAGTATATTTTCTATTTTCTGGCATTAGGGTATAACGTTGTATGACAAAAAAAGCCAAAGGCAGATGACCCAGAGTCTTACGTTTACTTTATAAACAACACATGCACATCTATCAGAGCTGCACTGTAGTCACGACTATCATCTTTTTTCCTTCTTAAGTAAAACTACAACACAACCCTCCCTCCCCACTGTACAGTCTCAGAAGAGGGTCCAAGAAGATGGCAATTTTGGTTGCACTGTGAATCATTTTCCCTGAACTTTACTTCATATGGTGTGTGGTTTGAGAACAGAAACCATGTTTAATTCATGTTTTCTACCCAGAATTTAGCATCTGGCCTTTAGGAAAAACAAAATATTTTTATGAAACGAATGAGTAATTTATGAAGTTCTTCCAGCAGTAATTCATGGGCAATAGCTTGAATGGTGAAGTAATGACTCAGGGCCCAGAACTATCATCAAGGCCTAGTGCTGTGTGTGCTTTTTAGGACATGAGTTCAACTGAAAAGAGATTGTGTGAAATTTAAATAAATTTCCCTGGCCAAGGGGACTTCGGTTTCCAGTTCAGCAGGTAAGGAGCTTGGAAGTTGCCACTCCCTCCTAACAGCAAGCAAAAAGCTAACAGCCTGAAAATCAGCTCTTTTTAGACCCATAAGAGAGGGGAGGGCACAGTGCAAACTGCTGCCCCCAAGACTGTAGAGACCAACAGGCACAGGCAGGGAGTCGCGGCTTCTCAGAGCAGACTCAGGACCAGAGACCGCCCCGGGAACCAGCGCTGGGGTGGGAAAACCTGAACTGTAGTTGAAGAGCTGGAGGCTCAGTGTGGACAAGTCTGAGAGTTTAAAAACTCCAGGGAGACCCTCAAGGAAGGATTCACAATATTGTGAGACTTACCTCCAGGAGCTCCACCAGGTTCCCACAGTAAATATTGGAGAAAAATCCTCTCAGGGGGAGGGGAAAAGGAACCAGTTTGAAATATGTCAGAGCGCTCTGTTCTTCTTAACAAGGCCTGCCCTCAGGAGAAACTGCTTAGCCAAAGCCTATCTGATCTGGGGAAGGGAAATAGCCAAGTCTAACTGCCTTTAGTCTTGAGAGAAGGGAAATATCCAACCCCAGCCCACTCTAGTCGTCATGTCCCAGGTGAGGTGGGGAGAAAAACAGAAACATGCATGAAGTTCACAGGGCAGAAGTGTAAGCTCCCTCAAAGGCTGAGACCTCTCGTAGGACTGTAGGACGCCTCCTCTCCCATCACACTTCACCACCACAGGACCAAACGCCTATTTTACAGTTCCTTTGACCTGCTACATCACGTCCACCTATCAAAAAAAAATTATAGGGCATACCAAAAGACAAGAAACACCATTTGAAGAGAGAAAGCAAGCATCAGAACCAACATGGTAGGGATGCTGGAATTATCAGATGGGGAATTTAAAACAACTGTGAGTGGAAGGAGGGTGAATAGTTAGTAGATTACCGCAGCATCCAGTGACAGGTGGTGTTGGACCAAGAAGGGAAGTGCTGAGAAGTGGTTGGATTCCGAACATATTTTGTATGTCCAGCTGAGCAGTTTTATTGATGAATTGGTTGTGACTTGTGACAAAACAAACAAACAAAAAGAACTATAGGATAATTCCAAGTTTTTGACCAAAGCAACTGAAAGGATGGCATTTCCATTTACTAAGATGGGGAATACTGCAAGAAATCAGGCTTTGTGTTAGACGGCAGAATTTTTACCATTGTCCCAGCTTTTTTACCTAGACAACTAAATAGGTAGTCTAAAATGCAGAAGTCATATTCATTTACGTGTTTTTCCAAATATCATTACAAAATCTATTTAATTAGAAGACCATCTCTACTAATAATATTTGTGTGCCAATAAAACACACCACAGACACAACAAAGAGTAGAATTAAGTTCTAGTTTTCACTTCAAATAATAGCGGACTACTTTCCGGATTTGGTTTTTGACATCCACACCATGGTGCTTGGTATGTCTTGTGGTTCAGAGTCTTTTAACTGATGTCATTAAAACTCTGAATAGATGAACAAGCGCCAAAAATAAATATTGTGCTTCCTTAATATTTTTCTCTTGGCTTGAGTTTTCTGAGGGATAACAACTGAGCTGCAAATAGCAGCTGCATCCTGGCTGCTGAGCTGTCAACAGATCTCAGACAGACTAGACCAAGTTTGGGGAGAGAGTAGTTCTTGCTACTGGTTGCATGGGGACAGCAGCCCCAGGACACACTTCAGCTCAGGCTTCCTCAGCACGTGCCTGGAAGGAGGGGTGTGGTTCTCGTTATTCTCATGTAAAAACTCAAATAATGAATGCCCAGGCATTTTGACAATTTACCCCCAATTTTTCTGTTCCATTAAGAGATAAAATAAAGCCAAATCAGACTAGAATATGGTCACTGGGAAACCTCTGATTCAGTCCATCTTATTTTTCCCTTGTGATTCATCTAATTACTTTTACTTTGCACAAATTACAGTCGTTTGTGATGATATGGAATCAATAGGCTGTGAAATACAAAGTGGGAATGTTATTCAGTGCCTTGGGTCTGGATAATAGATTTTTTAAATTGCAGTATGAATACGTTATTTAAAGTTGTGTGTATAACCTCTAGAATAATTGAAACCAAAAAATAGCTACAAGAGGTGGGACTGAGGGCAAGAAATGACTGGTTAAAAGAGTTTTGCTTTTTGTGATAAACCTTTAGGCACGGCACTATTCATTTTTTGGATGTTCATGGATTGCTTTGATGGGTATATATTTTTAAGTAAAGAAAAAGAGGAATTTTTTTATTTGATAATTTTAATTAAATGAGTACCCTAAGCTATGAATAGCTAATTATAGGCAGAGCTCGATATAAAATTAGGAATATAATGAGTTACTCTCATAGCAAGTGTCAACAGACCATTAACAGCTGCAAAAAGACCTACATGGCCCCCTGAAATGGAAATAACTACCTGTAATTGTCTACTCTTCCTTGATCTTTCATTCTTAGGGGCTGAACTAAGACTAATAGGTCAATAAATGTCTGAAGACTGAAAAAAATTATGATCTCAATAAAATTACTGGAAAAAAAATCGAAAGGCTCTGACACTAAAATTCGATCCTCATTAGAGACCCATTGAGAAGGCCAGTTTAATTTTGGAAAACATGGAAGTTTTTGTTAAATTTAAGTTACAAAGTTTATTTTCATAAGCTGACACATTTAAAACCATGCTGTGTTTAATATACCAGCGTCTTTCTCACTGAAAATATAAATTTCAAATTTCCGTGTCAACCTTACTATCTGTTGTTATATACCACAGAACTGGTACTTCTGGAGGGATTTTTAGGGATATTTGTTATCTAAAAATATGACCCAGAATCTGAACACCTTTCTCAGATTTCTGACAGGCTCCATCTTGTGAGGCCTGGTGGTGGGCAGGAATCTGCCTCTCAATACGCAAGCGGTCACCTTAAGCTTCTTGTGTAGGAAGGCATGGACATGGATTGCTGGGCCTCATCAATCGAATGCTCCCACATAGGATTTAAGGGAGAGACATAACTACAGGGACCGTGGAAACATCAACATCGTCAATTATTCAGTGGAGGGAGTGTCGGAATTCAAGGAGTGGCCTTGATTGTCTTTCCCACTGCCTATCCCCTCTCTGTTTCTGCTGGTTCATTAAGTCTTATTCTCCAACCTTCTAGGCACGACTTTCAGATATCCTTCCAATGCATTCTTTTTCTACTTCAGTTATCCAGAGTAGTTTTCTGTTGCATGCAACCAAGAAGCCTCAATGATAAAATAATGTAATGATGAGATACTCTAGTGAAATGGACTTATGCACAGGCAAGTTAATTATCAGAAATGGAACTTAACAATTATTAGCTACAATGTGTGTTTTGCAGGATAAGTACTAGAGATGTTAGAGCAAAAAGGAGCTAAAAATTATATTAAAGGGGCTACAGCTACTTCTTTTTAAAGGAGCTAGAAAACATTAAAGGCTCACCATCTACTCTATAGCCTTGGGCTTGGAGTATGAGGGCTTATGAAGTACAGAGAAAATGGATTCTCTGCCCATGAGAAACATAAGAGCTGAGACAGACATATCTCACTTCTCCTTTTTCACTATTAAAGAATATCAGTACGTAGAGTAGCCTTGATGAACAGAAATATAATGTGCCACATCATTAAAAAACTTCTAGTGACCATGTTTAAGGTAAAAAGAAACTGGTGAGATTAATAATATATTTTATTTAATCCAAGATAGCCAGAATGTTATCACTTCAATATGTAACATTTTGAAAATATTAATGACATATTTTACATTCTTTTAACATCATATTAAATGTTCAAACTTCAGTGTATATATTCCATTTACAGCACATCTTAATTTGGATTAGCCACGGTACATATCCTTAATAGCCATGTGCAGCTAGAAGCTACCATATAGGATAGCAGATATAGAGCCACCAAGAGGAAAAACAACCCTACTTTCTTTCAGATACTCTTAATTTTTATGCTTTAAGAGGCTGATATTTGGCTAAAGGAGAGAATCACTCAATGACTTTTCAAGGCTCCTCAAACCACCAGTGCAAAAAAAGTTGTGCAGAACCTATTACTTTAAGCAAACGTCTGCAGCTGTGAGGAATGTGGATCCACATCTCCCCCAACATCCTCTCTGCCTCAATTCCAGCCATGGCCTGCAAAGAGCCCCATTTTTACCTCTCCTGGAAATTCTTATTACCCTCATGCAAACCAATTTTGTTAATTTCATTTTATTTCTTTGTGTGTCATTCAGAGTGGTGCAAAGAAAGGGAAAAGTCTGAACAAAATGTTTGAATGAAATTTTATGGTATAATTTAATCATTCCTATGTGGAAATGGCCAAAGAGACGTGTGTGTTCGTATCTTCATGCAACATCTATAAACGTATTTTCTGTGGTCAAAGCTCCAAAGACAGTGCAGACCGAGGGGATTAGGAGATTCCCGATTGGAGAGAAACCCAATGGCATGTTCACTAACCAATCTATTTCTGTTGTGTTGGCCAAAGTTTTTCAGTTAAAATTACAGCTATGTAGATAACCCTTGGAGATTTGCATTTACTGGTTACATATGTGCTTTTTGAATTGTCTGTGACTACTGGGGAGCTGAATCTTAGTTCAAACTGCATAGTGCACAGCAGTGCAGAGTGCAGTCACTTCCCATCATTCTCTCACTTTATGGTAGTCATTACCTTGGCTCTCTCTGTAGTCTGCTTCCTCTCGCCTCTTCTTCCCACTGGTGCCTGTAAGGAGATACACATGCACTTATCTCAGTACCTGGATATGAGCTTGTATAAACACAGATGCCTTTTAGATCTTGTAAAAAAGGTTTAATAATGACTAGGTACCAATTTCAGGAAATAAATGTGCAAAATGCATATGAGATACATTTTTTTAAAGAAACACATTTTATTACATTTAAAATCTTCTTAAATTCATTTTTCAGTTTTATTAAAGTATACTTAATATACAAAACATTGCGCATATTAAACGTAGATGTAAGATCTACCTCTTACAAAAATGTTATTTATTGCTTCATGTATTCCTTCAAGAAATAGCAACTGCCAGATTTGTTTCAGACTTGAATCAAACATGTAGGATGCTGAGAATCAAATGATAAGACACACACAATCCCTACCCTTAGGAAGGTAAAATATGCTTTATTAGCAAGGAATACAGAATAAATAAAATCTGGGACATAATATGAGTTTTACTGAAGAGTTATTTAACCTTTGTTCAAAGGCTTTGGAAAGGATTTAAAGAATATGGCTGGCCTAATCACATGTTTATATAGGTAATATCACTCAGACTACAGGCAGAAATGAAAGGAGGGGACAAGCAATGAGAGTGAGGTGGTGGTGAGACGAGAAGGAAGTTGATACAGTCAAAAGCTGGGAGAGGATGGTTCGTGAACCAGGGACTGGGAATATAAATGAAGAGAACCAGAGAGTTTTAAGAACTATTTGGGGTGTGAATTGGCCTGGCCTGGTGATGGGATATAGCTGAGATAAGAAAGAAGAAAGAGATGAGAATCCTTTACAGCAAATTAAATAACATGGGTACTTAGGTTGATTACATAACTAATTTTTCAGATACAGTCTTGGGAGGCAAGCTTCTACTTGTCAGCCAGGAGTTTGTGTATGTAGTATTACAATGAGTCAACAGATGTCATTGAGTTATGATTTAGTATTTAAGGAAGAGATATGAGACAACAGCTTAAATTAGGAAAATTTTCTAGGCTTTCACAGGTAAAAAGTTGGCTTTGAAACCTAGTATGTTAGTTAACTATTGCTTAAAACAACATATATTTTTAATCTCACATTTTCTACATGATTCCAGGAATGACTTAGTTGGGTCTTCCATTTAAGTGGCTAACAAAGCTGCCGTCAATCTGTCAGCCAAGGTGTCAGTCTCATCTGAGTCCCCACTGGGGAAGGACCCAGTTTCAAGCTTATGTGGTTGTCTGCAGAATTCAGTCCACTTGCAGGCTATCAGATTGAGGGGTGCAGTATTTTGCCGGCTGGTGGCCGGCTGGTGGACAGAGGCTGCCCTCAGGCACTTATCACGTGGTCCTCTCCATAGCTCAGCTCACAACATGGCAGCTGGCTTCTTCAAAGCCAGCAAAGGAGAAAATGTCCTCTAGAAAAACAACTGTAGCATTCTTATGTAATGTAATCACATATAGCCTGTCACTTTTGCTGTATTCTATAGCCTAGGAGGAAGTCAGAAGTCTGGCCCACACTCAAGGGGAGGAGATTATGCAAGAATAAAAGCAAGAGTACCAGGAGGTGGGATCATGGGAGCCACACAGAGATAAATGCAATTCCTGTAAGCCTCTAGATTATGTTTTTCCTATCTACTCTCAAGCATTTAAGGATAAAGTGATATCTAAAGCGAAACAATGTATAAACGTATCTTTCTTGTCTTTGCCTGTTTTGTGTGTTTCTTTTCAATACATCAAAAGTTTTGTTTGTAAACTTCCACTAAGTAATTATTTGAACCTCGGTGACTCATAGAAAATACATCATTTTCCAAAGAAGTGAAAATTGTGCCGCTGAAGCCCTGGGGATGTCATTGTGAGCAAAAAAAATAGAAGCTTAGGGGAAAAAATGTCTTAGTAAAAGGGTTTCTAGTAATTCAATTCAACTTCTCGAAGCCTCTTTCTGTTCTAATGTCCTTTGGTATAATCCCTGATGAGTATTCTGTATATGCGGTAACACAAACAGGCATCAATTTGGAATAATTTGAATACTGACTGGCAAAAAATTTATAGAGGAGATCACAGAGCTGTTCTTACTGTCGGTTGTTCATCTTTTCTACTAAGCAGAATGGGAGGGAAATAATAACTCCTAATGTTTCTAATACAACAATCGCATCAGCAATGAATGTAGATATATTTTTTGGTTCCACGCATGTTTTATCATTCATGAGATTCACCTCTAACAACCAGGTCAACATCCAGCTAGCAAATGTTGCAACACATTTAATCTTGCGTATGTTTTCCATTCCTCAATCATTATTGGCCATGTCCTAGCCTATCTAAAACCCAATTACAACAGTAAGTTTACTTTCATTTTCATTCCTTCTTTAGTTAGGTAAAGGTAGCTAGCTACTCTCAAGTGTTCTGATGATTATCTAGCTCAGAATCCAAAGACTTTGAAAATGCAATCTTGCACTTCCATTCTTTTACTATTACTGTTTAATCACACACACAAGAGAATTTAAGCACCTCTCAATGGTGTGGCATCTTGCTAGCATTGCGTATTCTAAGATAAATTAGGATCACTATTGCCACCACCGGGCATACAATCTGTTTTTAAATATATATCCATAAAAGAATTCATCAAGTGTTGTAAGTGCTGTGATAATGATAACAAAAATAGCAACAGTAAAACTGTTAACAACTAAGTGACAGGCTCCATGCAAGCTTGCTTTTTACATGGATTATCTAATTTTAAATTGATCACAATTCTACAAGGATGACTACATTATATTAATTTCCTATTGCTGCCACAACAGACTAGCACAAATATAGCAGCTTAAAACAACATAAACTTACTATTGAGGCCCAGTACGGATTTCATGGGCTAAAATCAAGGTTTTGGCAGGGCTGTGTTCCTCTCTGGAGGCTCCAGGGAGAATGTGTTTCTTCACGAATTCAGATTCTTGGCAAAATTCAGTTCTATGTAGTTGTGGGGCTGAGGTCCAGGTTTCCTGGCCTGCTATTGGCTAGGGGTCATGCTCCATTTCTGGAGGCTGCCCACCTTCTTGGCTCATGGCACCTTCCTCCATCTTTAAAGGCAGCTAGAGGTGTTTAAGTCCTTCTCATGTTGTGTCTCTTTGACACACTCATCTGTTTGTTCTTCTAATTTTAGGAACCATGTGATTAAATTTAGCCCATTTTAATAATCTAGGATAATCTTCCCATCTCAGAGTGCTTAACCTTACTCTCACCTGCAAAGTCCCTTTTGCAAGGGAAGGTCACATATTCACAGGAGACTAGGGTGTGGGCATCTTGGGCTACTGCTATTCTGCCTAATATATCTGTTGTGATAGCCATTTTAAAGATGAGGAAAGCCATTTCCCAAGCGGGAGAGTGAAAAGGACAGGATGTGAACCTGGTCCAAGTCACTAATTAGAAATCCATCCTGAGTAGAGTGGAGACGCAGAGGTGGGACTCTAATGGGAGGGAATGCTTATAGTCAATCACGTTTCAGCCATCACCATCTCTGCAGTAAATGTTCTAGAAACCTGACTGAAGAATACTCTCAACTAAGGGCACTGATTCATGCACAGGTATATAAATACCGGTCAAATTTCTTCACTTATGTTTCCAAAAATCTATTCTATTGCCCTTGCTATTCAATGTGTGTGCGATGACTTTCCCGTATATCTGGAAATATCAGGTTTAGTAGAAATTATTTTAGCTAACTTCCACTTACCAGTATCCTGGAACAAACTGGATTCCCCATTGTTGACCTGTGCCTGTGGCCTCTTCCTTTTGCCTGCCCTCACCCTTTGGAGTACACCACCTGAATGACATGCCTGTCAAGAATCAGCGATGTTCCTTTCAAAACTGCTTTTGCCACTTGTAGATGTTCCTCTCATGACGTGTTTTAATCAAATACCAAAAACTGCTGAAATATAAGTTGAAAGCAGAGAAAGTTAGTGGTTCAATTTAAACTAAATTAAAGGCTTTAGAAAGACTCAATAAAGAAGAGTAGCTTTAAAATAGCTGTCAAATTAGGTGTTGATGAGGGAACTGTAAAAGACTGGGAAAATATTTAGACAGATTCTGCCCTCAGAATGATCCAAAAAATGTCTTTAATTTCTCACTCAATTTGAAATAACCTAAAACTAGGACTCTAAAAAGATGCATTATGGGTGTGGATTATGAGAAAATTACACAACGGGGCAATCACTGGACTACATTCACGGGAAGGACTCATTTCTCTTTCCAAACATTAAGAATAAACATATATTTATTTATGAATTTTAAGTTAAAAATATGGTTAGTATTCATGATTATGATTTATTTTCTATTGACATAGGTAATTCACATACCATAAAAGCCACCCTTTAAAGGACACAACTCAGTGGTTTTAAGTAGAGTTACAAATCTTTCAACTACTAATTCTAGAATATTTTCGCCACTCTCAAAAGAAACCCTATACCTATTAGTCATCACTCCCCATTCCCCTCCCCCCAGATACTGGTAACCACTAAGCTACTTTCTGTCTCAGTGGATTCGTATACTCTGGGCATTTCATATTAATGGAGTCATATAATATGTGGCCTTTTGTGGCTGGCTTTTTTCATTTAGCATAATGTTTTCAATCTTCATTCATGTTGTCACATGAATCAATACTTCACTCTTTTTATGGTTGAGTAATATTTATTTTATGGATATAGCAAATTTTGTTTCTCCATTATCAATTAATGGACATGAGATTTTCCACTTTTTTGGCTGTTATAAACAATGCTGCTATGAACATTCATGTGCAAAGTTTTTGCATGTACATATATTTTCAATTCTGTTTTGTCTATTCCTATGAATAGAATTGCTGAGTCATATGACAATTTTATTTAACTTTCTAAAGAAATACCACAGTTTTCCAAAGCAGAAATGAACCATTTTACATTCTCATTAGTAATGTATGAGGATTCTAATGTCTTCATATTCTTGCCAACATTTGTTATTTTCTGTCTTTTTTTATATAGCCATCCTAAAGTGGATGTCATTGTGGTTTTAATTTGCATTTGCTAATTTAATTTGCTAATGACTAATGATTTTGAGGATCTTACCACATGCTTATTGGCAATATGTATGTCTTATTTGGAGAAATTTCTATTGAAATCCTTTAGCTATCTTTTTGTTAACTAATTTTGTAGGTTGTCTTTTCACTTTCTTGGTAGTATCCTTTGAAACACAACACATTTTTAATGTTGAATAAGTCCAATTTGCCTATTTTTTGCTTATGCTTTTGCTGTCATATCTAGGAAATCATTGCCCAATCCAAGGTCACCCATATTTACAGCTATGTTTTCTTCTAAGAGTTTTACAGTTTTTGCACTTACACTTAGGCTTTTTTCGTCATTTTGAGTTAATTTTTGTATATGGGGTGAGGTAGAGGCCAAAAATCTTTTTCTTTATTTTTTTCTTGTATTATGATCTCCAGTTGTCCCAGTACCCTTTGTTGAAAAAGAGTATTCTTTCCCAATTGAAGTTTCTTGGCATCCTTGTTGAAAACGAATTGATCAAGTATGACTTTATTTGAGGGCTCTCAATTCTCTTCCATTGATCTACACATCTATCCTCATGCCAGCACCACCAGAGTCTTGATTACACTAGCTTTGTAGTAAGTTTTGAAATTCAGAAGTGTGAATCCTTCAACTTTGTCCTTCATTTTCAAATCTTTTTGACTATTCTGGGTCCTTTGCATTTTCATTTAAATTTTGGGGTCAACTTATTTTGCACAAAAAAACAGGTGGTGTTTTTGATAGTGTTTGCATTGAATATGCAGATTATTTGGGGGAATATTGCTGTCTTAACAATATTAAGTCTCCCAACCCATAAACATATGTTGTCTTTACATTTATTTATGTACACTTTAGTTTCTTTCAAAGATGTTTTATAGTTTTCTCACTGTATGCATCTTAAGTGTTTTCTAAGTATGTTATCACTGTTGTGCTATTGAAAATGGAATTGATTTCTTAAATTCCTGTTCAGATTGTTTATTGTCAGCCTATAGAAATACAATTGATTTTTATATATTGATCTTGTATCCTTCAAACATAATGAACTAATTTATTAGTTTTTTATAATGGATTCTTTAAGAATATCTAGACTCCAAGATTATGTCATCTGCAAATACAGATGGTTTCATTCCTCTTTTCCAGTCTGATTACATTTTGTTTCTTTTTCTTGTCTAAACACCCTAGCTAATCCTGTAGTATAGTGTTGAATAGACCAAGTGAGAGCAGATGTCCTTGTGTTGCTCCAAATCTCAGGGGGAAAGCTTTCAGCGTTCACTATTAAGAATAATTTTAGCTTTGAGCTCTTAGATGCCCTTTATCAGATTCCTTTCTATTGAAAATTTGTTGATAGTTTTTTTTTAATCTTGAAAAGGTTTGAGGTTTCACATGCTTTTTCTGTATTGAAATGGATTTTGCCCTTTATTTATATGGTGTATCATATTCATTGATTTTCACACAATACACCAACCTTGCATTCCTGGAATAAATCCCACTTGGTCAAGGTGTTTAATCCTTTCAATATGTTTCTGAACTTGTGATAATATTTTAATGAGGATTTTTACATCAATATTCATGAAGAAGATTGATCTGTAGTTTTGTTTTTAGTTTGTTGCTGTGTGTGTGTGTGTGTGATGTCTTTGTTTTCATGGCAATACTGTCCTCATAGAATGAGTTAGGAAACATCTCTTCTATTTTTGGAAAAGCTTATTGAAGGGCTGCTGTTGATTCTTTAAACAGTCAGCAGAACTTACCAGTGAAGCCTTCTGATCCTGAGTTTTTTCTTGCAGGAAGTTTTTCATTACTAATTCACTCTCTCTTCTTGTTGTAGGTCCATTCAAATTTTCTATTTCCTCTTGAGTCAGTTTTTTTCTTTGAGTCTGTTGTTTGTGTCATACTAAGAATCTGTCCATTTCATCTAGGTTATACAATTTGTTGGCATACAATTGTTTGTAATACTCCTTTATAATTATTTTATTTCTTTAAGGTCAGTAGAAATGGCCCCTCTTTCATTCCTTATTTTAGTGAGTCAAATCTTCTATCTTTGTTCTGGGTCAGCCTAGCTATAGGCTGTCAATTTGGTTGATCTTTTCAAAGAATCAACTTTTGGTTTTGTTGTTATATCTATTGTTTTCCTATTCTCTATTTCATTTATTTATGCTCTAATATTTATTGTTTCTTTCTTTCTGCTTGCTTTCAGTTTAGTTTTCCTTTTTTCTTCTAGTTTCCTAAGATGAAAAATTATATTATTGATTGAAATTATTTTTCATCTTTTAGTATACAGGTTTACAACTATAAATTTTCCTTTAAGCACTGCTTTAGCTGCATATGATTTGTTTTGATATATTGTTTGCCTTCATTCCTTTCCAAGTAGTTTCTAATTTCTCTTGTGACTTTTTCTTACCCCAATGGTTATCTAATAGTTGTTAATTTAGTGTTTATTTAGTCTTGTTAATTTCCACATTTTTGTGAAGTTTCTACATTTCTCTCTGTTATTGATTTCTAATTTCACTCCATTGTGCCTGGAGAACATACTTTGTACCATTTGAATGCTTTTAAGTTTGTTGGAACTTGTTTTAAGGACTACCATGTGGCCTGTCCTGGAGAATGTGCTGTTGTTGGGTGGAGTATTTCATAGATGGCTGTTAGTTTTAATTGATTTACAGTGTTTTTCTAGTTTTATATTTACTTCTCAATCTTGCTTAGTTTTTCTATTCATTATTCAAAGTGGGATATTAACTTCTTCAACTATTACTGTTGAAGAATCTCTCCCTTCAAATATATGTTTGGAGATCTCATCAAGATGGTGGTGTAGGTGTACTCTGAACTTACCTCCTCCTACAAACACAAGCAGGTTGCAACTATTCTTGGAAATGTTACCCCAGAGACAGAAATGAAAACTGGATAAAACAAACCCCCACCACAAGGAACAGTCCTGACTGAGGCAGAAGAAGCAGAAATTCCTTCTGGAGAGAACAAAAAGCTGCCTTCGTGAGCCACAGAGCTTCACAGCCAAGCAGGAGCCACCATAAGGTAGGCAGCCCTCCCTGGAGAAGTGGGGACCTTAGCGGGGGGCGTGTTACTGCTATAAGCATCCTTCAGACTCAGCACAACTGAGACAAGTGTCATAATATCTGGCTTTGCTGGCTATTAACTAAAATGAAGAATTAACATAATTAAAATGTCCATACTTCCTAAAGCAATCTATAGATTCAAGGCAATCCCTATCAAAGTTCCAACAACGTTTTTCACAGAAATAGAACAAAGAATCCTAAAATTTATATGGAACAACGAAAGACCCCAAATAGCCAAAGAAATCCTGAGAAAAAAGAACAAAGCTGGAGGTATCACACTCCCTGATTTCAAATTATACTACAAAGCCATAGTAACCAAAACAGCATGGTACTGGCACAAAAACAGACTCACAGATCAATGGAACAAAATTGAGAGCCCAGAAGTAAACCCACAAGTTTATGGACAGCTAATATTCAACAAGGGAGCCAAGAACATACGATGGAGAAAGGAGAGTCTCTTCAATAAATGGTGTTGGGAAAACTGGACAGCCACATGCAAAAGAATGAAAGTAGACCATTCCCTTACACCATGCACAAAAATCAACTCAAAATGGATTAAAGACTTGAATGTAAGACCCGAAACCATGAGACTTCTAGAAGAAAACATAGGCAGTACGCTCTTTGACATTGGTCTGAGCAGCATATTTTCAAGTCCCATGTCTCACTGGGCAAGGGAAACAAAAGAAAAAATGAACAAATGGGGCTACATCAAACTAAAAAGTTTCTGCACAGCAAAGGAAACCATCAACAAAATGAAAAGACAACCTAACAACTGGGAGAAGATATTTGCAAACCACATATCAGATAAGGGGTTAATATCCAAAATATACAAAGAACTCATACAGCTCAACAACAAAAAAACCAACAATCCAATTAGAAAATGAACAGAGATTTCTCCAAAGAAGATATACAGATGGCCAACAGGCATATGAAAAGATGCTCAACATCATTAGCTATCAGGGAAATGCAAATCAAAAGTACAATGAGGTACCACCTCACTCCGGTCAGAATGGCTATAATTAACAGGACAGGAAACAACAAATGTTGGAGAGGGTGTGGAGAGAAGGGAACCCTTGTTCACTGCTGGTGGCAGTGGAAATTGGTGCAGCCACTATGGAAAGCAGTTTGGAGAATCCTCAGAAAATTAAGGATAGATCTACCATATGATCCAGCTATTCCACTGCTGGGTATTTATCCAAAGAACTTGAAAACACAAAGACATAAAGATACTTGCACCCCTATGTTCATTGTGGCATTATACACAATAGCCAAGACATGGAAGCAGCCTAGGTGCCCATCAAGGGACAAATGGATAAAGAAGATGTGGTATTTATACACGATGGACTACTACTCAGCCATAAGAAATGATGAAATCTGGCCATTTGTGACAACATGGATGGACCTTGAGGGTATTATGCTGAGTGAAATAAGTCAGAAGGAGAAAGTCAAATACTGTATGATCTCACTCATAAGTAGAAGATAAAAACGACGAAAAAGAAAAACACATAGCATTGGAGATTGGACTGGTGGTTACCATTGGGGAAGGGAGGAGGGGGGAGGGCAAAAGGGATGATTAGGGTCACATGTGAGGGGATGCACTATAATTAGTGTTCGGGTGGTGAACATGATGTAATGGATACAGAATTCGAAATATGATGTACATTCGAAAAAAATAAAAATTAAAAAAAGGTTAAAAAAAAGAAAGAATAAATAATTCTTTAAAGGTCAAAAAAAAAACCAGAATCATATGATTCAGTGGCAAAACCAGATTTGTTTAAAATAATAAAAGTAAAAGAGAAAAGAAATCAGAAAAATAAACCAAATAATACTGTTCTTTTTTCATTAGCATAGCATTCAAAAAATATTTTTTAAGCATGAGAATTATATCATACTTTTAAAGATCTCAAAAAATGTTTTTATGGAGAAAAAATGACTAATAGTTTCTTTAATATTAAACTACATTTCTTAAATACGAATTTTGAACTTTCTAGAATTCTACTCAACAAATAACATTAATAAGATAATTATGTAACACTAAGGGATATTCATAAATAAATATAATTCATTTTTTGTTACAATATATAGAATGTATAGGCTGTAAGATTTTTATATAAAGGGCATCATTCTCAATAAAGCATATATGTAAAACTCTAAAAAAATAAATAAATAAAACACCCAGAAAAAATGTAACAAAATGGCAATAAATACATATTTATTAATAGCTACTTTAAATGTCAATGGACTAAATTCTGCAATCAAAAGGCATAGGGTGGCCCATTGGATAAAAAACAAGACCCATGTATATGCTGCATACAGGAGACACACTTCAGACCTCAAGACACTCACAAACTGAAAGTGAAAGCATGGAAAAACATACTCCATGCAAATGGCAAAGAAAACAAAGCTGGGGTAGCAATACTTGTATCAGACAAAATAGACTTTAAAACAAAAACTGTAACAAGAGATAAAGAAGGGCACTACATAACGATAATGGGAACAATCCAACGAGAGGAGAGAATACTGTAAATATCTATGCACCCAACATGGGAGTGCCTAAATATATAAAGCAGCTATTAACAGACATAAAGGAGAAATAGACAGTAACACAATAATAGTAGGGGACTTTAACACTATTTACACCAATGGATAGATCATTGAAACAGAAGATCAATAAGGAAATGTTGGCCATAAATGACACATTAGACTAGATGGACTTAGTAGATATATATAGAACATTCCATCCGAAAACTGCAGAATACACATTCTTTTCAAATGTACATGGGACATTCTCCAAGAGTGATCACACATTGGGCCAGAAAAGAAGTCTCAATAAATTTAGGAAGATCAAAATAATACCAAGCATCTTTTCCTACCACAAAATTATGAAACTGGAAATCAACTATAGGAAGAAAATTGGAAAAGCCACAATAATGTGGAGATTAAACAAAATGCTACTGAACAACGATTGGGTTAATGAAAAAATCAAAGGAGAAATCAAAAAATACCTGGAGATAAATGAAAATGAATATATGACGTGAAAATCTATGGGATGCAGCAAAAGCAGTTCTAAGAGGGAAGTTTATAACAATTCAGGCCTAACTCAACACAGAACAAAAATCCCAAATAAACCATCTACCAGTGCACCTAAATGAACCGGAAAAAGAAGAACAAACAAAGCCCAAATCAGCAGAAGGAAGGAAATAATAAAAATCAAAGCAGAAATAAACAGAATAGAGACTAAGAAAAAATAGAAAAACCAATGAAACCAAGAGCTGGTTCTTTGAAAAGATAAACAAAATTGACAAGCCTTTAGCTAGACTCACCAAGAAAAAGAGAGAAGCCTCAAATAAATAAAATCAGAAATGAAAGAAGAGAAATTACAATAGACACCTCAGAAATACAAAAGATTATGAGAAAATACTACAAAAAGCTATATGCCAAGAAATTGGATAATCTAGAAGAAATGGATGAATTCTTAGAATCGTACAACCTTCCAAAGCTTAATCCAGAGGTAGAGAATTGGAATAGACCAATTACCAGTAAGGAGATTGAAACAGTAATCAAAAACCTTCCCAAAGGTAAAAGTCCAGGGCCAGACAGCTTCTCTGGTGAATTCTACCAAACATTCAAAGAAGACTTAATACCTATCCTTCTCAAACTCTTCCAAAATATTGAAGAGGAGGGAAAGCTTCCTAACTCATTCTACGAAGCCAACATTATCCTGATACCAAAACCAGACAAGGACAACACACAAAAAGAAAGTTACAGGCCGATATCACTGATGAATATCCATGCAAAAAATCCTCAACAAGATACTAGCAAATCAAATACAGCAATACATTAAAAAGATCATAGACCATGATCAAGTGGGATTTATTCCAGTGATGCAGGGATGGTTCAACAACCACAAATCAATCAACATGATACACCACATTAACAAAATGAATAAAAATCACAAGATCACCTCAACTGATGCAGAGAAAGCATTTGACAAGATATAGCATCCATTTATGATAAAAAGTCTGAATAAAATGGATATAGAAGGAAAACACCTCAACATAATAAAGGCCATATATGACAGACCCACAGCTAATACCATTCTCAGTGGAGAAAAACTGAAAGCTATCTCTCTAAGAACAGGAAGCAGACAAGGATGCCCACTGTCACCACTCTTATTTAACATAGTATTGGAAGTCCAGGCCAGAGCAATCAGGCAAGAAAAAGAAATAAAAGGGATCCAAACTGGAAAAGAAGAAGTGAAACTGTCACTGTTTGCAGATGACATGATTTTATATATAGAACCCTAAAGAATCCATTAAAAATCTTTTAGAAATAATAAATGAATACAATAAAGTTGCAGGATACAAAATCAACATACAAAAATCGGTTATGTTTTTATACACTAGCAATGAAGTAGCAGAAAGAGAAATTAAGAACACAATCCCATTTACAATTATGATAAAAAGAATAAAATACCTAGGAATAAGCTTAACCAAAGAGGTGAAATATTGGTACACTGAAAACTATAAAAAATTGTTGAAAGAAACTGAAGAAGGCACAAAGAAATGAAAGATACTCTGTGCTCTTGGAATGGAAGAATTAACATAATTAAAATATCCATACTTCCTAAAGCAATCTATAGATTCAATGCAATCCCTATCAAAGTTCCAACAACAATTTTTCACAGAAATAGAGCAAAGAATCCTAAAATTCTTGTGGAATAAAAGACCCCAAATAGCCAAAGAAATCCTGAGAAAAAAGAACAAAGCTGGAGGTATCACACTCCCTGATTTCAAGCTATACTACAAAGCTGTAGTAACCCAAACAGCATGGTACTGGCACAGAAACAGACACACAGATCAATGGAACAGAATCCAGAGCCCAGAAATAAATCCACACATTTATGGACAGCTAATTTTCAACAAAGATGCCAAGAGCATACGATGGAGAGAGTAGAGTCTCTTCAATAAATAGCATTGGGAAAACTGGACAGCCACATGCAAAGAATGAAAGTAGACCATTATCTTACAGCGTGCACAAAAATAAACTTGAAATAGATTAAAGACTAGAATGTAAGACCTGAAACCATGACACTTCTAGAAGAAAATATAGGCAGTACGCTCTTCGACATCAGTCTTAGCAGCAAGAGAAACTGAGCGGGCATGTCTGAGCGGGCAAGAGAAACAACAGAAAAAAAAAAAACATATGGGACTACATCAAACTAAAAGGCTTCTGCACAGCAAAGGAAACCATCAACAAAATGAAAAGACAACCTAACAATTGGGAGAAGATATTTGCAAACCATATATCAGATAAGGGGTTAATATCCAAATATACAAAGGACTCATACATCTCAACAGCAAAAAAGATCAACAACCCAATGAAAAAATGGGCAAAAGATTTGGACATTTCTCCAAAGAAAACATATGGGTGGCCAACAGGCACATGAAAAGATGTTCAATATCATTAACTATCAGGGAAATGCAAATCAAAAGTACAATGAGACATCACCTCACTCCGGTCAGCATGGCTATAATTAGCAAGACAGGAAACAATAAATGTTGGAAAGGATGTGGAGAGAAGGGAACTCTCGTACTCTGCTGGTGCGAGTGAAAACTAGTGCAGCCACTATGGAAAACAGTATGGAGTTTCCTCAGAAATTTAAGAATAGATCTACCATATGATCCAGCTATCCCACTGCTGGGTATTTATCCAAAGAACTTGAAAACACAAATGCATAAAGATACTTGCACCCCTATGTTCATTGCAGCACTATTCACAACAGCCAAGACTTGGAAGCAACCTAGGTGCCCATCAAGGGACAAATGGATAAAGAAGATGTGGTATATATTCATAATGGAATACTACTCAGCCATAAGAAATGATGCAATCCGGCCATTTGTGACAACATGGATGGACTTTGAGGGTATTTTGCTGAGTGAAATTGGTCAGAGGGAGAAAGTCAAATACTGTATGATCTCACTCAAGTAGAAGATAAAAACAACAACAAACAAATATGTAAGATTTTCCCCCATGTATATTGGCCTCTGTTGTTTGAGAAATATATGTTTAAAACTGTTATATTTTCTTTGATGGGTTAGCTCTTTCATCATTATAGAATGACATTCTGTGTATCTAGCAACAATTTTTGTTTTAAAGTCTATTTTGTCTGTTATTATAGTCACTTCAATTCTCTTATTATTATTTGCATATTATATATTTTTTTCATCCTTTACTTTTATCCTGTTTGTGACTTTGCATATATAAAATGTCTCTTGTAGACAGGTCATAGTTAACATGTTTGTATCCATTCTTCCAACCTCTACCTTTAATTGGAGTGTTTAATTCATTCGTATTTAATGTAATTTTGGGTAAGTTGAGATGCACATCTGCCATGTTGCTATTTTCTTTATGTATATATTAAGCATTTTTGATCCTCTGTTGCCTCCATTACTGTCTTCTTTTGTGCGAAACAGATATTTCTAGCATACTGTTTTAATTCATTTTCTCTTCTTTTTTTTTTTTTTTTTTTGAGGAAGATTAGCCCTGAGCTAACTACTGCTAGTCCTCCTCTTTTTGCTGAGGAAGCCTGGCCCTGAGCTAACATCTGTGCCCATCTTCCTCTACTTTATATGTGGGACGCCTATGACAGCATGGCATGCCAAGTGGTGCCATGTCCACACCTGGGATCCGAACCGGCGAACCCCGGGCCACCGAGAAGCAGAACATGTGAACTTAACCACTGCGCCATGGGCCGGCCCCCCATTTTAATTCCTTTGTCATTTGTTTTAATATTTTTTGAGCTATTTTCTTATTAGTTGCTCTGGGGACTACAATTAATATTATAAACATTATTACAGTTAACTTCTAAAAATCTAGTTGAGATTAATACCAGCTTGATTTCAATAGTAAACAATAGCTTTGCTCTTATATAGCTCCATTCCCTCCCTTCTCAATGTGCTGTTATTTTTATGCAAATTGCACCTTTATACATTGTATGCGCATCAACATTGGTTTAGAAATACTGCCTTATGGAGCTGTCTTTTAAATCAGATATGAGAAAAAAACAGCTATAAGCTAAAAAATATATTTATACTGTTTCTATTTACCTATGCAACTACCTTCTCCGGTGCTCTTTATTTCCTCATTTGGATTTGAGTTCCTCCATAGCCTCTTTTCATTTTAGCCTGAGGGACTCTCTTTAGTAATTCTTGTAGAGAAGATCTGCTCGTGACTTTTATAGCTTATTCCCGCCCATTTAAAATAAATCCGTCTGTTGAAGAACCCAGGATGTGTGTCCTGTAAGATTTTCCACAGAACGAACCTTATTTTTTATGTACTCATGGTGCAGTTCAGCACGGTCCTTGGTCCTCTGCATTTCTTTGAAAATTTGGTGCAGGATCTAAAGCTTCTTCAGCCCCGTGTTCTGTTCCTTTGGAAAGACTCTAGGTAGTGTTGTGTTCTTTCATCGGGAAGCATATGATGTTTAGTTGTCTCACTCTTGGTTATATTATCAGCCATTGATGCTCAGTGATTAGATTTATTAACTTTTACAAAATGGTGGCATTTTAATTCTGTCAGCTCTTTGTTTTACTAAATTGCTGGGATAGTTTTATAAAGAGATACTTTCCATGATTTACTCCTTGTGTATGAAGTGGTACAGTTCATATAGATGAGGCAGGAAAATGCTGATTCTTTCCCTTTATTTACCATTTTTCAGGAAAATGATATTTTCCTCATCCTCCAAAATGACCGATTAGTTGTGTTGTTTTGTTGTTTTGTTGCATTTTAATTTGTTTGTTTGATGGTTTGTTGCTGGGTTTTTTTTCCAGCACTCTTTTAGGAAAAAGAGGTATAAAGTTGGACAAAATTAGAGTCGCTGCCTTCAAAATCCCCCCAGTTTACTTACAGATTTAAGCTACATTATAAAGCGATTTAGAAAAAGCTTATACAAAAAAATGGTATATTCTCTCTGTATGAAAACTTTGACTCTACTTTACTTTTCTCTGGGATCCAAAAGCGCTGAGCAATTGCAGTAATCAACAGCATTTCTATGCACTAGAGAGGAGTGGGGCCATAGAATTTAGCATAGGGGGAGAACAGACAGTCAGCAAAAAATCTTGCTTTAAATAAGATTCAAATGTTTTGAAGGAGTAAAATGTGGCACAATGAGTAAGTTTAATAAAGAACACCACACTGAAACAGAATGGTGACTGTGAAGAAGCGATTTTTAAATTGCGTCTGGAAGAAGGAGTAGGAGCCAGCCAAGCAGAGATGAGAGAACAAAATTTCAGGCCCGGAAAGCAACATGAGTAGAAAGAACTGAGGCGTGAAATAACTTGGCATAATTGGGGAAAAGACAGGAGGCTTCGCCTCAGAATGCCGATTAACTTGACCTGGGAAACACCAGGTACAACTTGAAATGCAATAGTAACATCATTTCTTCCCAGTTTACAAAGCATGTTTTCTGTGTACAAACACACTAGTAACAAATGAAAGAAAAAATTCTAGTGCATTAGCAAATTCTTAAGGTGATAAGATTTGGTGAGGCCTCTCCATCTGATATTAGATATACAGTAAGTTTCCAAATGTCTAAGCACAAAGATACACTTGCTTGATTATCAGAAAGCCAAAGTTTTTCCTCAGATTTTTCTTCTCAAATGTTGCCAATAACCGATAGGTATGAACCAATTTATGTGCTGACGGTAGAGTCTGTTTTTCTATTGGTGTCCCCAGGAAGGAAGAAGGAGTTGTTTTCTCTAGGCAATCCCTTGCATACAAGGTCTACTCCCTTCCCATGCATATTTTTAAGTCAGGTTGATTGATATATAAGCTACATGAAATGAAATGCAATAAGTTTAAATACACAGATAAGTTTTGACAAATGTATTTACTCATATAGTCATCATCACAATCAAAATACAGAACATTTTTATCACTCCAAAATGCCCTTTTATGCCCTTTAAAAGTCAGCTCCCTCAGCTCCTGGCCCCAGGCAAGCACTGATCTTCTTGCTATTACTATAGGTGAGCTTATCTCATTCTACATTTCTATATAAATAGAATAATCAAATATAGATTTTTGTGTGCCATTTTTTCCAGCACGCTTTTGAGATTGATCCACGTTTTTGTGTGTATCAGCAGTCCATTCCTTTTTACTGCCAAACAGTATTCTATTGCATGGCTATACCATGATTCGTTTACCCATTTACCACTTGAAGGACATTTGGAGTGTTTCCAGTTTGGGTCTTCTATGAATAAAGCTGCTGTGAACAATTATGTAGAAGCCTTTGTGTGGACATAGGTTTTCATTCTTATTGGGTAAATGCCTAGAGGTAAAATGGCTGAAGCACATAGTAAGCATAGGTATAAGGAACTGCCGAAGTGTTTTCCAAAGTGGTTATCTAATTTTATATTCCCAGAGGAAATCCATAAGGTTTCCAATTACTCCACATGCTTGCAAATGCTTACTATTGCTGGCATTCTAAATTTCAGCTATTGTAGAGAGATTTTATTATATTAATATGCATTTTCTTGACAATTAATGACACAGATAATTTTTTGTGTGTTTATTAGTCATTTACGTCTTCTTTTGTGAATGATTTGTTCAAATAAGCTTCACACTTTAAAGTTAGGTTGTTTCATGGATGGACCTTGAGGGAATTATGTTAAGTGAAATAAGCCAGTTTAGAGAAGGATAGTCTGTGTATGACTCCACTCATATGAGGAATTTAAAAATGTGGACAAAGAGAACAGATTAGTGGCTTCCCGGGGAAAGGTGGGGTGGGAGGTGGGTACAAAGGGTGAAGTGGTGCACCTACAACACGAATGACAAACATTAATGTACAACTGAAATTTCACAAGATTGTAACCTATCATTAACTCAAATAAAAGAATAAATAAAAATAAAGTTAGGTTGTTTGCCTTGTTACTGAGTTGTTAGGGTTATTTATTCTCAATATAAGCTTAATTATATAATTTTTTTGTCTTATTGAAGACTTTAAAAATTTTTACAATCTAATTTTTTATTTTATGATTCATTTGTTTGTTCATGTCTTTCAAATATCATATGTTTCATGATGTGTGCTTGTTGCTGTTCCATATAAGAATTATTATGTTCATGAATACTATGAAGATACTCTGTTTTCTTCTAGTAGCTTCAAAATTTTTCCTTTTAACTATACACTATATCCATTTTGATTGAATTTTGTGTGTATCAAGTAAGAGAAGAAGTCTTTTTTTTAAAAAAAAATATATGGATATACAGTTATTCTAACATTGCTTGTTGGAAAGAAAATCTTTCCCCCATTGACTTACCTTGGCAACTTTGTGGAAAAATCAGTTATTTCTATGCACTCTATTTTTTTCTGTTGATCTACTTTTCTGTCTTTGTACCAATACCACACCATCATAATTACTGTAGCATTATAATAAGTCTTGAAATTAGGTAGGGTGAGTCCTCCCACTTTGTTCTTATTTTTCAAAAGTGTTTTTGGCTTTTGGAGTCTCTTGAATATACATATAAATTTTAGAATTAGTTCATCAATTTCTATTAAAAAACCTGTTGGGTCTTTGCATGGGATTGCACTGAATGTGAAAATCAGTTTACGGAGAGCTGTGGTCTTAACAATATTGATGCTTCTGACTCACAAGAACATTATATCTCTTCATTGATTTTTGTCTCCTTTCTCTATGCAGTGTGCTCCCTTTAGTTTTCAAAGTACAGATCTTTTACCAATTTTAAATCCATTCCTAATTATTTTGTGGTTTTGGATGCTATAATAAACTGTATTGTTAGTCTTATTTCAATTCCTAATTCTTGATTGCTTATGTTCAGAATTATATATATTCACCTTGAATTCTGTTATTTCATTAAGTTCACATGTTAGTTCTAGCAGCTTTTTAAATGGCTTCCTTAGGCTATTCTCTACACACAGGTGTGTCTTCATTTCTGTCTTACTTTATAATCATGAAAATCATAACCTCTTTTGCCATGAAATTTTTATTAGAAATTTCTAGTCCTTTGAGAAGAAGCAATCTAAAAATAGGCAATACTCAAGAGAGTCACTTCTTTTTTCATTCTCTGTGTGTTGTTTCTTTTTCTTGCCTTATTGCCTTGGCTAAGACTTCCTGTACAATGTTGAATAGAAGTTGTAAAAGAGAAATCTTTGCCTTGTTATTCATCTTAAGGAAAATTCACTTAGTATTTCACTGCTGAGCAGTATGATGATATCTGGAGATTTTTCTTAGATGCCCTTTAGCAGCCTGAGGAAATTCACTTTTATTCCTAGTTGGCTGAGATTTTTATCATTACTATTAACAGCTTACAATCTTGAGATAAAACTTTTTCGTCATAATGTATTATAATTGTATATAGTTATAGATTCTCTTTTCTAAAATTATGTTAAGAAATTTTATTTCTATGTACATGAGAGATAGAGGTTTGTAGTCTGAGTTGTAAATTTTTTAATGTTTTGCTTTAATGCTGGCATCATACAATGTGTTTATAATTGGAAGATAAAAACACACAACAAAAGTGGTTATAAGTAGACCAATTAATGTTTAGAGTGTACGATAAATTCAATATGGAAAGCCACTGGGTGTGGGGAATAAAAAGCACAAAACTTATTTTAATAATAAAGGTAAGCAGATTTCTTCACTTAGAGAAACTGAATATTTCATGGTAGAAATAATAAAAACACAGATAAATATTGATTATAGGTATTTAGAAATATGTATATTTAATTGAACCAGAAATTGCAAATAATGCTGAAAGTATTGATGTCATTATTGTAGAGCGAGTTAATCTGAAAGCTTTCTAAACGGGACAATTCTGAATACATAAGCTTTGCAATAATTCCCCAAATTATAATATTCCAAACACCCTTCCCTCAACTTAAGAAGTGAAAATGACTTACCTGTGCTCAGGTTTGTTTCCAGTCAGGGATTTATTATGCGAGCAGTCACATCTACTATTGTGTGTCTTACTTTCCAGTGATGAGACCTTAGACTCTTTTGCCATGCAGATCTTATTACACAATAAAAATCCCTTGAGGACAGACCACCTGAAAAAGCCAGTTGCTTATCTATTCAAGAATTCCTTGAGTTTTGTTTGCTCTAAAGTTCTCTATTAATATTTGAGTATGAATCTTTCTCTTTCACACCTGTCTAAATTTTCTTTAAGCACTTGTTAAAACCTTCTCAGTATTTTGAAATTCTCTCTTTACAAAGTTCAGGGACCTCCTTTGAGTGGCTTCCTGGATTCTGGCCCCCTCATAGGGGAGGTAGACCCACTCTATTTGAGACAGCCTCCCTTTCTCTGTTAGACTTCAGTTGTGTCCACATGAGCTTTTTTTATTTAGAAACTATGGTATATACCCCACTTTTACATTTTTTATGAGGCTATGGACCCAATTACATCTTTTTTTTTCCCTTTCTGTCCATCTCGATTTTTAAGATCTAAAGTTTCTCTTAAGATATACCACTCTTCATCTAGTTTATTCTGCCTATTTCTTAAAAAGCTTTTGTACCTATTTCTTTTCAAATGTCCACTTTTCTTATTATGAAAGTGAGATTAAAGCCTGTGTTTTTCTAAGCAGGTCAGGTCCTTCCTTCCTTGCTTTCCTGAGAAAACTCATCTAGAAATCATTCACTTTTTACAATAGTTTCATTGACTTCCTATTCCACTTAAGAAAATGTCCTATTATTTTAATAAAGGACTTCATTCATTTTTACTTGTTTAATAAAAAATTGTCCTCCTTTTTTATGGGAAACAGTTCTCTTGTGTGGAGAATTAGGTTTCTAAATCCAAAGGCTATGATCAGAGGTCATGTAGGCAATTTTAGATCACATGCTGAGAGGTGACTTGAGACAAGCCACATGAATTCAAGGCTGGTCTATTCACAGACCCATTTCATGGCTCTGTAGACAGTGTGAAGACTGCAGAAGAGGAAGAGATCTCAGGTAGCCCACTAATGCTGTCTTCCAAGACCTAGCATTAGCAATGTCTCACAGGCTTTGCTGAAAAAACATGGTAAAAACAACAAATGTTGTTTCCACCCTTGTGCAGATACAAAGCTCAACTTGCCCACTGGATTCACTGGAAACACGTCTTACCTAGTGTGAAGATTTGCCGTAATCAACAAAGGACACAAGGCAGGAATGATGCATATTCCACATCACTGACTAAGAGGCCCTGGATCTGACAGATACACCTCTCCAGGTCCCCTTTTCCAAATTAGGAAATATTTTGCTTTTGTAGTGATAAGACCTGGGAAGGTGTAGAACAAGTCAGCACAGGGAAATAGCCAAGTCTGGGGCCTTTCAGTTTATATATCTTGATCTTCTTGTATCGCTATGCTAGCTATATGTGTGCCTTCAATTATTCAGCCCACTTTAAGTCCATAAATTACAGGATTATTATGTAATAACAGTAAGCAATCTAGAAGAGTACTGTTTAGGAGTACTGTTCAGAAGAAATATAATGCACACCACGTATATAATTTTAAACTTTTTGGAGGCACATTAAAAAAGTAAAAGAAATAGTTGAATTTTTAATTGATTTAATAATACATTGTATTTATCCAACTATATCCAAAGTAATATTGATTCGGCATTTAACCAAAATAACATTATCAATGAGGTATTTTACATTCTTGTTTTGTGTTGTCTTTGAAATCCCATATGTATTTTGCATGTATGACACATCTTATTTGGGCTAGCCACACTGAAAGTGCTCAATATCCATATGTAGCTTACAGCTACCTTACTGGACTGCAGCCTTAGTGACATTTTTCCACTCGCACCATTGTCTCTTAAATACATCTGATTTCATTATTATTAAAATGTCCCCTGAGTAAGGGCAGATGCTCTTTCCCAGAGTTGCTGGCAAGATTGATGTTTGATGAGTCTGGTAATACCGATTGTCTATTGTCAGATTGCTTTACTATGTCTCTAAATTGATTGCCAGCTGTGGCCAGTCTTCGGAAAGACAGCTCCCTCTACTGTCTCTGCTTGCGTTAGCAAATCTTTTTCAGCATAATTTAAAGTTTCTCAAAAAGCCATTTTAACGTTTTTCCTTCTTCCACCAAGGATTTACTATATGTTGGACATGTAAAAATGAATTTCCAAACAGCTTCATGACTTTTGGTTTAGGAAATCCAGTTAGTAAACTTAGCAGCCATTCTGCATGGCTAAGGGAGAATTTCAGGGTTCAGAGAATCCAGTAGTTGCAGCAGAGAGGACCCTGGGGGGTTTTACTATTGGCTTCAAATGCAGTGAACTTCTTTTGAACCTTTAGCTAAAGCATACTCTTGAGTGTACCTCTTCCATTTCTCTGCCAGCTCCATTGAGATGTTTCCTCAATTTGCATGTTTCTCTGACATCAGTCACCCAAGTCATGATGGGTGTTTCTTGTTTCAGGATTGTCTGAAGTTTTCTTCTGGTAGGAGCAATTTCTACCATTGCCCAGCAACATGCTTATAATTATGTTTCTAAAGGCTGTATTGAGCATCTGCATCAGACCACTTTCAAGTCCAAAATCCCTGCTGTCTCCGCTGAGTAGCTCTATTGATTTCTGCCAACGGCTCTAGTCTGTGTGTGTTCTAGTTGCTGACACTTCTACAATCATTTGTGCATTGGGTCACAAGGCTCAAGAGGCACTGCCTGATTGACAGCCCTTTATAAATCTTTTATTTGCTTGTTTCTGTCAGGGCACAATTCAATCTCAGATTTCTTTCTGGTGACTTTGTGAATAGGACTAACAATAACCCCAAATAGGAGATGTGATTTTGCCATAACTCAAACAGTTTCTCCAGTTTCTGGGCTGTTTAGTGGTGGGGTCAAGATCAGGTCATAAATTATTTCTCACACTATGAGGACAGCTTCTCGTTCTTGCTCATGTTATTTCCCAAATTTTCAGATACTAGGGCAAGTCTTGAATTTTAATGGGGTTTATCGGCCATGCTCTATTGGCAGATGGATGATCACAGGCTCTAAATTTCCCCGTGCTGCTTCCTCTGAGGAGGCAATTATGTGTCAACGGTGTCACCAACTTACCCTTAGTGGTTATTAAGACCGAGTGCAGCCACACTAGATTGTGACAGTCTACTAGGGAATTTAAATGTCCTTGTGTAAGCATTGTTATTATAGACTGGAGGTAGTCCCACTTGAACACAAGCTGTTCTTGACTGGCTTCTGAAATTGGAATATAAAAGAAACCATGAGGTAGGTCTCTCCGGCATCCCAGCCTCCTGTAGTCCATAGTCCATGGCCTTTTGGTGCAGTGACTTTTTTTAATCATATCTATAGCGCATCTGAGGCTATTGGTAGATCTACATAGATGAATTCCCAATAGTCCACGATCAGTATTAGTAAATCGTCTGCTTTGCCTTTAGGCATGAAAGGGCTGTTAAAAAGAGAATTAATGGAGATCAATATCCCTACTTCAACATTAATGCTAACTAAAGCATTAATCTCCCCGTACTCCTGGAATTCTATCTTGTTTGATATTTCCTACAGAGGAGGGCTTGGGAATTGCAAAGATTCTCATTCAGCATTTCAGTTGAAACCACATGGAGAGTGGATATGGAACACATACAATTTAAGAATTTAGGGGCATCATCTTCTATCCACGTGTGTCATCCATCCCAATTACGCATTTCAGTGAAGGCGATGCAACCAGAGAACACTTTCTCTCATCATATTTTCCAAATAAAAGTTTAACTTTTACACTGGTATCATCTATCACAGCATCTTGCTACCCTCCAAACTTCACTTTTAGGCTCTCTAAGTGTCCTCTTACCACCAGGCAGATTGTGGTGCACTGGGTGCCAAGAGCAATCATTCCAAATATTTTAGTAACTGTACAGAGGTCACTCCACCCACATGATTTTCTGGTTCCTAGGATTCCCCTCTGAGGGTCAGGTGAGCAGATCCAAAACCCTTAGTTAATCTATTTTAAAAATGGAATGGTTTTAAGTGAGGGGATGAATTCAGCGTCTCTTTAAGTACTTTCTATTCCAAATCCTGATCGTTATATTGAATTTGTGCTTCTCCGTGGTAGGTGATGTGCGGTGAATTTGAAGGGGCTTCTTAAAGTTTGTGGGTGTCACAGCCAGAGATGAAGTTGGTTTTTCTCCTCTCAAGCCGCAAGATTATGCTACCAACACTCTGCTAATGATCCTCTCCATTTCTTCCTTTTTCATCCTGCTTTGCAACAGAAATGAAATAATTCTAGCAGACTAGGTCAATTATTACTTCTTCCTTCCTTCTTTATAATTTTCCCCCTTAGTCTCACCTTTCTTTTGGGTAGGATGAATATTTTTGCCACCCATTTAATCCCCTGCATAATAACTGAGGTTATTGTCTCTTGAGTGTTTTCTTGATGCCTAGATAGCAATGTAACATAAGGAGCCCAAATTTGGGGAGCACCTAAATCATAGCATCTATCATGGTTTGGGTCAGCAGTATCAAATTAGATGTATCCATTATCTTGATTGTGGTGATGGTTTTTGGAGGGTATATATATATATATATATATATATATATATATATATGCCAAAACTTTAAATATGTGCAGTTTGTTGTATGCCAATTATATCTGCATCAAGCTGTTTAAAAAGTAGGTACATTGCACCAATGGTCGTAGAGCTAATCTAAAGTTGCCTTCACCCTTATCATCCCTACTGATTCAGAAAGATTCTGGCCTACCCAGCATCAGGCTTATGCAGAATTATCAATGGATAGGAGACAGGAGCAACAACAAACACAGCATCTGAGAGGCTCCAAACCTGCAAGTGCATCTTCCTGAGCGTCTCTTCTCCTACCAGGACATATTTTGGTTTTGGAGTTTGTCAATAACTGACTACACATGTGACATGTTAGCCAGGGAAGCTGCTGGGTTCTGGAGTCTCACTAGACACCTGGCCTTGCATATAACTCCCATGCTTCAGCACAGCCTCAGCCCTTAACTTGCAGGATAATTTAAACAATCTAGATGGACCAGGATATAATGCTGAAATTATTGCGAAATCAGTAATCAGTGCATAACAAACCCTTTCAAGACTCTCATTTATCTTTTAGCTAGTATATTCGATCAGTTGATATTTGCAAAGAATTCTGGTCAGGGTCAAACTTCCGCAGGGATCCCTGAGGAGGGAGGAATAAATTACAGGCCATGGTTACCCTTTCACATAATAGCTAAAAGGCCATTATGTAGAAAGATGCTCCCTGAAATCTAATTCTTGCCTCAGCCAGGTCATTTTAGGAAGACTGGACTGCCAGCAGCCAGCTCTCTAATGCTGCCCAAACAGATAAAAGCTTGTAGTTTTGAGTTAGGTCCAGACTGTGCTTGCTGCCTCTATAGAAACAGATGTTATTCTGTGTGAAAACAGCCAGTTGCCCACGGACAAAACTTCTATAAGCTGCTAGTGGCCATGGATGTCTGTAACAGTTTTCTTTTTTTTTTTTTTTTTTCTGCATTGATGCTGCAGTAGGTAGCTTCTAAGCTGACCTCCAATGTTCTTGCCTCCAGGTACAAGCATTTGTGTGGACCCCTCCCTGTGAGTGTGGGCTGGCCTAAAAATTTATTGCTAACCAACAGAATATGGCAAAGGTGATGAGTCATTACTTCCAATGATGAGGTTATATACCAGTGTTAACTTCCCTCTTAGTAGAAGATGCTTTCTCTTGCTGGCTTTGATGGGGCAAGTTGCCATGTTGGCAGGGGTGGCCCATGGCAAGAGCAACTTCTAGCGAGCAGCCAGCTAGAAACTGAGGCCCTCATCCCAACGGCCCAAAGGGAACTGAATCCTATGAGCAACCACATAAGTGAGCTTAAAAGCCAATTCTTTCCCACTCAAGACTTCAGATGAGACCACAACACTGGCTGACAACTTGATTGCTAGGTTTGTGAGAAACCCTAAAGCAGAGGACCGAATCAGCTATGCCTAGTCTCCTGACCCCCCAAAACTATAAGATAACACATGTGTATTGGTTTAGTCATTAAATTTGTGGCAAGTTGTTATGCAGCAATACATGACTAATACAGACAGAGCCTCAAGCAAAAGAGCAAAATATATTTTCCCCTCTGCTCATTTTGGTGTTTATTTTCCATTTAACTTTGAAGACAAACTCATTCAATGAGAAGATCATGACTTGAGGTAAATATTGTGATAACTAAAACTGCTTCCCATGTCAAGAAGGAAGGGACACTGCTTCCTAGGTCAAGAATGAAGTAGTCAAAAGAAGGGTGATGATGCAAGAAGACAAAGAGTCAAGATTATTACTAAAGTTGGCCCTAAATGATTAGGTCATTGAATATGATGTCGGTCTGCCTAGTAGATTAAAACTTCCATATCTGTAGTGACTGAAGTATATCAGGTTCTTCCTAGAGATGACTTTAGGCAGGGACACTGTGGAGAGAGGATATACTGTGACAAACATGGGGAAAGACATTTCACAATGGTTTAAGATACGTGGGAAAATTGGGGGGAGGCAGTATGCTTAGGTATAAGTAAAATTTAAGTTGAATCCTAATGGGAATTTATGTTCATTAGCAAGATTTGAAGTTTATAATTAAAAGCATAGATTCTATAGGCTTGGCAATTAAAAATACCAGATGTTGCAGTGTGAGCAGGAGGTGATCAGTTCAGGCCAAGAAATGAGCAAAGAAACATCCCTAAAGTGAATTAGAAAAATATATATCCAAGGGACAAAGATATCTGGGAAACACATAACATATTTTGGCATACTCTATACTTCTACATTTTATTTTTTATTAATTCTGTAAGGAATAACACAACACTCTCCCAGAAAACAAATAAATGAACAAATCTGTCAAAAATAAAAAATCAATTTTTCAATTTACCATCCTCATTATTTAGCATATATAGATAGGAAGAGATAAAGAAATAGACCACTAAACTCACCTCCCAACACTAGGTTATTTGTATATTTAACCTTTCATAAAGTTCCCTGAGCTTTTAAATTTTAAAGACATTAAAATTTGGTATTAGCTATAATTCTTAAATCTATTATTGTTTAATTAACTGTATTTTTGGAAAAATGTCAAGTTAACATGGAAATCTAACCTCCCTTCCTCTTTTTAGAACTTCCTATATCCTGATGGCCACTACCAAAAGAAGTTAGGAATATGGTAAAAATATTGGTAAACTTACATCAAGGCTAATAGGAAGTAAAATCATGTAATTTTGAGACTTTTTTGTTAGACAGAATAGAGACAGGATCCTTTCAAGCTAAGAATGTAAGGGTAACCTAGCAACTCTCTCTTCTTTCATGAAGCCATGTCATGTCAGTTATTTTGGATATAACCGGAGAGTGTTGTCTAAGACATTTAATGAGTGGGGGAAAAATGAGATTCATAGCCTGGGGGTTAGGGAAGACCTGGCCAAATAATAAACATGCCACTTGCTAATCTGTCATTGAATATCAATCATTTGGAATACCTAGGAAAGCCCCAGGAATATTCTAGGTTCTTAAGAAATATGTTGAATCTCTGAATGCATGTCTGATGAGGATCAAAAAGCCACAGCAGAAACAGAGCGGGACTTCCTGTCACTGCGCTGCTCACCTGTGAGACTGCAGGAGGGGGCCAAGCAGATGAGAACTTACTGTTAGGAATTCTCGTTACACCTGGAACTCTTCATTCACAGAACTTGCTGGAACTGAAGTTTCAATATCATTTGTGGGATTATCCGTTCCATGTCTACCCCTCTCGATAGAATGAAAGCTTATTTGGTGTTTATCAGACCATGCTTTGTGTCTAACATGGGATCTGTTTCATGGCTAGAGCTTGAAAATAATTAAACTCCAACCAGCAAATTCACTCATTGTTACTTAAGACAGAGCTTCCTTAATGTTGATCCAAACACTTGTGTTAGACTATGACGAATGATTTAATCTCAGAAAAAAAGGAAAATTCCACCAAGCGCATTTCTTTCTTAAGACTGACTTATCCTCTGATAGTAAATTACTTTGGCTTTTTTGATTTGTTAAAACAACCTTCACATTTTTAAACGATCGTTGAAGCCAGTGTAAGATATATGTATGTGTGTGTGTGTGTGTGTGCGTGTGTGTACATGTATGCGTGCATGCTTAATCACTTTCCCTGGCTTTAATTTGCAATAAAAGGTAGTGATAAGGTGTAGCTATCATGCTTACGTGCATGTGAGTGTGTGTATGTACTTTTTAATGATTTTTGAAATCCACAAGTCCAAGAGCTATAGGCCTAGGATATATTTTCCATAAAGTTAATCTTGGATACACTAGGATATTTATTTTCAAACTTTGTTATTGTTGGGTCCTTATTCAGAAATTCATGGCCTTTGTACATCTGCTCCAAACTTTTCCAATGCTGTGCTTTATGACATAGAGTTCTGAAGCTTCAGTCTTTGGAGTGTGTATGTGTGTGTGAAACACTAGTAGGCTCTGCCTGTTAGTCCTCCATAGCCTAGGAGAAGGCTAATTTATACATAGCCTGTGGCTTGTCAAAGTCTCCTGACAAAGAATGTAATTTTGCTTGTGGCTCGCTGATGGAATCTACTTACAAAGGGTGAAGTAGGACAGCTGCACTCCGGTAATTATCAGTGAATATAACTTGATTCATTGAAACTTACCAAAGATTCTAGTTAAGTGAAATGATACATTTCAACTTGAAGTGTTTTAATCTGTCCATCTTCCTGGGTACTCTAAACTCTATCCTGCTATTAGTCCAGAGGAAGCATGAACCAGGAACCTAGTCTTCTGACACCATCGTGGAATGCTTTTCCTAAAACATAATTTCCCATCATTGTCATTGCGATTTTGGAGGATGTTTTAACATACAACAAGATGAAACCTTGTGATTTAGTATAAAATGTTGTTGAAAAAGTCAGGTGCTTTATATGGGATCTTTGTGATACTCGTAGGGGAAGTTTCCTCAGTAGAAGTGAAGATAACTGTGTTTCTTCTGAGCATCGACTTTGATAGCATCTTTAAGACACTGCTAAGCAGGAGGGGAAATGTGCTGCCCTCACTGTACTGACTGATGGAGCAAATGAAGTCAATTTAACTGCCCTTCCAGCAACTTTATGAGAACCAGATTTCATCTTGTATTCTGTATGTTTGTTTTATCTTTACCTGATTTTTCCCATTTAAGGTTTTCATTTTTACTTTAATTTCATTTATACTCTCTATGTTTGAAAGTTGCCATAAATCTATTTTTGGAAGAAAGTAGGACAGACTATTAAATTTTAAGATATCAGGAAATATATATGTATATACAAATTGTGTCCAATGTTTTTAAAAATATGTACATTTAAAATATAAATAGGGGCCAGCCCCGTGGTGTAGTGGTTAAGTTCAGCGCATTCTACTTCAGCAGCCTGGGTTCACAGGTTCGGATCATGGGCACAGAACTATACCACTCATCAGCCATGCTGTGGTGGTGACCCACATATAAAGTAGAGAAAGATTGGCACAGATGTTAGCTCAGGGTGAATCGTCCTCAGTAAAATAAATAAATTAATTAAAAATATAAATAAATGTATGTATTTAGTTTTATAAATAATATTTAATATATTATATATAAATATAAATAAACAAAATGAAATATATACATATATTTAAGATATATATATTTTAAGCATTGGACACAACTTTAAAATATTTGTGAAGTGGTTGTGGAGTTATAAAGAGTTAGGAATTTGAAGAGGTTGATCGAAGAAACATCATTTTGTTAGAAAAAGAACAGGTAAAATTTCAGGCAGAAGAAAATAAATGAGGTATTTACACATGTCTCTCTGCTTCTACCCCTGTGCTTTTCTGTTAACTCTGAATACACCAAGGATAACTATTATTGAAGATAATTATTTGCCTTGGGAAATACCATGGGTGTTTTTTTCCCTCTCAAACACAAACAACAGCCTATTCTATTCCATCACATAATTTCTAATCAATCTTGTGAAGAGGCATCAGAGGCTTCCACAGCAAGGTTGGGATGCAGGACACTACTTAAATTAAGCCTCAAGATGCCTGAAAGAAAGAACTCCTGGGAGAGGAAAATCTAGAAGGTTAATAATCCTCTACATCCTCCTGAAATAGAAAACTTGCTCCTAAAAAAACGGAGTCATTTCCTCAAAACAAGGAAAAAGTAGATCAGACTGTAAGATAAATATTTTCCTCCCTGATCATTGTCTATCTTGCAATTGTGGTGGTTTCTATGACGACTCCCATCACCCTTCAGAACAAGATACTCCCTAAATGCAAATTTTTTAAAGTAAAGCTGCTACACTTCTTTATGGAAGAAAAAAAATCCAACACTTGTAAGTAGTGTAATGCAAAGGTAAATTATTTTTTCACCATGACCTTGCAGAATTATCTTTGCACTTTTCAAGATAGTTCATATATAAATTGCTTGATCTATGGTTTGCCATTTCCGAAATGGAGGACATGAGTAGTCAAATGATTTGAGTTATTTGGCATGATCTGCAGATAGTAGATTTTGTATAGTATTATAAATAACAAAATATAGTAATATGCAATATATATATTATATGCATATTCTTTAAAGTGGTATGAAGATTTAAACACCCTTGAAAAACCAACAGTGAAAAATTCTTAATACTTTAGATATTGATTTTTCCTACATTTTATTAAAATTAAGACATTTCTTCCTATATATCTAAAGAATGCATATCATAAAGGTAATAATTAGTAAATTCAATTACATTTGAGTTGATAATGTCTGTGTATCACAGATGATACTAGAATACTATTTTCAAAAATTGGGCAAAATTAAGTGTTTGTAAGGATGTGGAAGCAAGAGGAACTCTTGTCCACAGCTCATGGGAGTGTTTTATTCATACAGCCATTTGGGAAAATAGTTTGACACAGATTAGAGAAAAGGTGTTCAGATTACACTTAAAGAAATACAACTGAAAGATCAAGAAATAAGATTATTTTATTATTATTATTTTTAGTCCATTAGTTTATTTTGTGAAACAGCTTTGATTACATCAGCACATGAAGAGATTGCTGTGATCATTTGAATTGTCCATCATGCCAGGATTCGAGCAAAGTATCCTATGGCATTTTGACACTTTGGATATTATTTCAGTCTTTGAGATATGAGGCTTTAGATAAAAGAGAGAAGGATTAAAGGGTAGAGCTGGATAGCAACCATTTTCAGCAAAGAATCACGACATGGTCTTTTATAACATAGGAAAGAGGTCCTTAATTGACAGCACAAAAGAAATTAAGCAATAAAAAGCATTTTGAGCTCAGAATTTCCAAATATCAGAAGTCAGAGCTGGAAGATGAAGACATCTAAAAGCTAAATTGTGTGGCTAAATTTTTAGTATAATACCTGAATTTCATGAGAAAAAGAGAGCTTCTGAGAGCAACAAGACTTTAGTGAATTGAAATTATGAATCTTTTCTATAAGAATGACTGCTTTCCAGAAGTCTCTTCAACAAAAGGTGTTGGGAAAACTGGATATCCATATGCACAAGAATGAAATTCAACCCTTATTTTACACCATACAGGAAAATCAACTCAAACGATTAAAGATTTAAACATAAGAGCTGAAGCTGTAAAACTCCCAGAAGAAAACATAGGGGGAAAGCTTCAAGACAGTCTTGGCAATGGTTTCTTGGATATGAAACCAAAAGTGAAAGCAACAAAAGCAAAAATAGACAAGTGTGGCTACGTCAAATTAAAAAGCTTCTGCACAGCAAAGGAAACAATCAGCTGTAAAAAAGCAGCTTAGAAAATGGGAGAAAATATTTGCTAACCATATATCTGATAAAGGATTAATCTCCAAAACATGTAAGGAACGTTGACAACTCAATAGCAAAAGAAAGAAATAAATAATCCAATTCAAAAAGAGCAAAGGACTAGAATAGATATTTCTCCAAAGAAGACATACAAATGGCCAACAGGAATATGAAAAGATATCACCTCATGATATCACCTCAATCCTGTTAGGATAACTATTATAAAAAAAAAAAAAAGATAAGTATTAGTGAAGATACAAAGGAAAGGGAACCCTTGTGGACTGTTGGTGGGAATGTAAAATGGTGCAGCTGCTAAGGAAAACAGTATGGAGGTTGCTCCAAAAATTACAAAGAGAACTACCATATGAGCCAGCACTCTTACTTCTGGATATATATCCAAAATAATTAAAATTAACATCTTGAAGAGCTATCTGCACTCCCATGTTAATTGTAGCATTAGTCACAATAGCCAAGATGTGGAAACACCCTAAATGTCCATCAATAGATGAGTTGATAAAGAAAACATGGTATATACATACAATGGAATAATATTCAGCCTTAAAAAGGAAACCGTGCCATATGCAACAACGTGGATAAATGTGGAGGACATTATCCTAAGTGAAATAAGCCAGTCACAGCAGGACAAGTATAGCACGATTCCAGGATGAGGTTTCTAAACAGTGAAACTCATAGAAACAGAGCAGAGTGGTGGTTTCCAGGGGCTGGGAGGAGGGAGAAATGGGGAGCTGCTGCTCAACAGGTAAGAAGTTTCAGTTATACAAGACGAATAAGTTCTAAAGACCTGCTGTGCGACCTTATGCCTATAGCTAACAGTACCATATTGTGCAGTTAAAAATTTGTTAATAGGTTAGACCTCATGTTAAGTATTCTTACCTCAGTAAGAAATAAAAATAAAATATAAATATATCTAGTGACTGATAAATTGTAAAATAGATTTTATTCAAACAAAATTCTGAAGTAGATTTTGAAGAAGAAATTGTGTTTTTGAGTGATTTAAATGAGAAATTAATAATACAATGACAGAGTCAGTTAAGAATTAATTATTGATAATAAGAGCTAACACAGCATACTATTAGCTGGACGTCATAATTAGCTATTCAATTGGAAGACAATGTGAAGAGGAAAAAAATAATCCTAAGTGTTAGAAGGAAAGACTTATACACTCTAACCTACTAATTACTTTTCAGCAAATTAAACCAATATTTTATCCGACTTTAAGAAGAGCTAAGGCTTTAAGTGGAATGATACTAAGGATGAAATTTCTTCAGACATATACTATTTTCAGAAGATAATTTAATCAGATTGATTTTACAAAATTGATTTGATTCCTTAGACTTGATTTGATTGACATTCAGTGATTCACACAATCCCCTGAAAAAGCCAGATGACTAGATTTGCCACGGCAGGAGATGTTTTAGGAATACAGAGATAACATGGCCCCTTTCTCTGCCAACATTCATGACTCAGACTTCTGTTGGTGCTGACCTGGGCCCGTGCATGCCTTGGGATAAAAGCTTGAAGAACTGGTCCATTCACATATAGTGCTAACACTTGAAGGAGCTGACCCTTCAGAATCATCTCAGTAATACAGTGTGGGGAATGAAGGAATGCTGAAGTTATCTTGTATGGTGGATGATCTCCGAAGATAGCCAGCTACCATTCCTTCCTTGCCTGTGCCCACAGGCTGCTTCTCACATCAAGAGATGGCATCATCCAATCTACCCCTATCTCCAGCTGTCTTGAATATGGGCTGTCCTTAGTGACTTGCTTGACCAGTAGAATGCAATCTAACGAATGTTCTGGGATTTTAGAGGCTAGCCACAAGAAGTGGGCAGATTCCATCTCAGTCTTGCTTTGGGGAAAACCAGGCAATGTGAGGATTCCTGGCCATCCCTCAGATGTTCTAGCCATCCTCACTAAGATGCTTGACATGTGAGTTTCCAGTTCCAGCCACTATCTGATGGCAATGGCACCCCCACGGGTGAACTGTCTAGTTAAGCCCAGTCAACCCACATAACTATGACAAATAACAATAAATTATTGTGTTGAGCCTTATGTTTGGGGGTGGTAGGTTATGCAGCAATATATAACCAAACATCTTGACTTCAAATGAGAATATTTAGCATTTTATCCTATCCATTCAGCATTTAAAAAATCTCCAAAAGTATCTCCTTGGCATGTTTCTTGTTGCTGTTCATCTAATTAGCACCCTGTTAAATTATATGCCAAGAGTGTCTTTACTTCAGGCTGCATTTCTTGTGTAGGTGTGTGTTTTCTGCAGAGCTGTCAGCTCAATGATGCTACAAACCTCTAAATTCCTCTAAGGCTGCTACACACATTATTTTCTGGCATGCTTTGATTATATCCCCTTTGCTGTCTGTCCCTGAACTATTTATAGTAAAAATTGATGTAGTGAAGGAAGCCAAAAAAAGAGCCAAATACAAATAATATCTAAGCAGAATATGTATTTATCTCTCTACTCGTCATATTGGCTATTAATAATCTAATCTGTTGATTCTCTCCTAAGATCAATTTCCTCAAAATATATTACAGTTTCTCCTGTGTAAGACTGAAATATTGGCTTCAATTTGCATTTTTCCTGATTACCAGTGAGGTTGAACCTTTTCCTTCCATGTGTTTATTGCTTTTCAGGGGAATTGCTCATACATACTTCGTGCATTATTGATTTTTAGGACTTCTTTATACTGGCTGCTTGAATAAGCTATAAAGACACTCCTTGTCTGTTTCTTGTGTTTTGAATCTGTTTATGATTTATTTGATTGCATACATGTAGCAGTATTTCCTTTATGGTTGTTCTGCTTTGTTTAAGAAAATCCTCTTTACCTTGATCTCCTAAGAATAATTATCTATATATTTTCTAGACATTTTAGATTAGCTTTACTCATTGAGGTGTTTAGAATATTTGAGCTTGACTTGGGTATGTAATCTGAGCAAGGGATATATATTTTTTCCTATAGATGTTCAGTTTTCCCATTAGCAGTTAATAAAAAGCCATCATTTCCCGGTGATTTGTAGTACCACCTCTTTCATAAACCAGGTCTCCACACACACCTGAGTATGTGTCTGAGCTCAGCATTCTCTTATTTTGCCTCTTTGGCTATCTCTCTATTAATACCATTCGACTTTAAAAGGTAATATTTTAAAATTGAGTTTCTAGTTACCTCATAGCATGTTTTCTTTTGCTATTGCGAATGGAAATCTTTGGGGTTTTATTACATTTTGATTTTGATTAATGAGTAATTAATCATTGCTCTTCACTTTAGTGTATCAAAGGAAATAGGGTGTATAACCTAAAGCATTGATGCTGAAACTGGACTGCTTGATTTTTAACCCCAGCACTACCATTTGATTGTTAAGTAACTTATAATTCTGCTATTTCTGCCTTATACAATCCAAGGCTAAGTTAATAAAAGCAATAATGTTTAGGATTTACAGCTAAATGACTTGAAAATCCCTTTTAACTCTATAATTTGCTAATTCTCTTTGGCAGACATTGCAAATTTGAGAGAGCAAGCATTTCAGTTAAAGGAAAGGAAAATGTTATGAGTAATCTTGATAGCTGAAAGGGAGGTTTGCTAAAAGACATAAGGTATTATTATATTGTGATTCTTCCAGCAGAGGGACTGGGAAAAATAGTATATGTAAGTTGAAATTGAAATTTATTTTTTCCACTGTATTGTGTCACTGAAGTCTCAATCTAGTTTCAGTACATTGACTACAACATTTTTCTCATGCTGTGTACATCCATACACATTTTGTATCATACTGTTTGCCTTAATTAAAAAAATGGTTTTCCAATTTGACCATTATTTCTGAAATCCTGATGACTTCTTATGGGGATTAATAAATCCCCCCTAAATTAACAAATTTCCCATTAATACTGGCTCTTTGCCTTCAGAGCACATGTAAGGATTGTATTTCCTAAAACTTTTGTGGTTGACTGAAGTCATGTGACTCGTGATGACCTGTAAGCAGAAGTGACCTGTGTCTCTGGGTCAGAGAATTTAATTGTTGGTTCGAGACCTTCCAAAGATTTTTTTCCTCTTGGTAATGTTTGAAAAGACGACTGTCCCATTGGCCTGTATCCCTCAGTGACTGAGATGCGCAGAGCCACCTGCTGCCTGTGATGGAGGAAAATATAACTAAGCCACTGAGATTTGGGGTTATTTATTACCACTCTCGGTCCATTCTGACTGTTATAAATAATGGTATCTGGAAGAAGAAGCTGCCTTAATTAAAACTAATATATGTGGCATTAGCATAATAGTTAATTGGCAGACTGGAAGTACAGTGATACTGAACGCTCTAATAATGGCTATTCATCTTACTCTATGATGAAAATTTTGGTGGTCTGAAATAATTTGGGAGGCAAAAGAGCATAGAGACCATTCAGGACACGTAGAGTTGGAAAAGGCAACTGCTTTTGATCATCAAATGGCAAAAGATAAAATTCACAAGGCCTTTGTTCAATAAAGGACGACTGAGCTTATGCAGCAAAGATCAAATCAAGGGTATGGCTCTCACCCATTGTTAAACTTCAAAATGGGTGAAAAAGACACCTTGTGAATTTCTTACGGGGTGTGTGTGTGTGTATGTGTGTATGTATGTGTGTATTAGCACAATCAAATACATCCTTTGACGAGTTCTTTTGATTAGGTCATGCTTTTTAGGTGAGTTACTTCTTTTAGTCCCCAAACTGATTTGGCCACATCCACAGCATATTCCTTTAACAAATTTCATCTGATTAAATACCTTCTAAAGAAACTTCAAAAAAAAAAAATCTTTGCACGTTTAATTTATCGGGTTTTCTTACTCCTAAACAAGTTGTCTTTCCTTGTTGTAAATATTTCTATTAATTTTCCTTCCGAATTTGTGTGATTCCGTCTGGCAACAAATTAACTTCATTTAGTAGTTACCCAGAATTTCTCACAGAGGAGATGCTGATTTTCAGAGACATCTGCATTACCTAAATAACAAAATCCATATTTAAGCAAGTATTTTGCTACATCCTAAACGTAAGGGCTCCTCATATTGGATATTGTAATTTCTTATAGTATCCTGGGTGAATGTATTTTTGTTTTTAATAATTTCATTTTTGGATTGTTCATTGCTAGTGTAGAGAAATACTATTGATTTTTAAAATATTTTTATAATATCCAGCTACCTCGTTGAACTAGTTTAATAATGTTTTTACTTATTCCTTAAAATTTTATACATAAATGATCATGCCATCTTTGGATAAAGATATCTTTACTTCTTTCTTTCAATCTGTATGAATTTTATTTCTTGTTCTTGCCTAATGGCCCTGATAGATCCTCTGGGACGATATTAAATATATGTTTTTCTAGAGTAGTTTTAAGTTTACACCAAAATTGAGAAGCTACAGAGATTTCCCATAAACTCTACCCTTATGTGTGCATCGACTCCCCCATTATCAATAGGCCCCACCAGGGTGATGTGTTTGTTACAACTGATGAACCTACAATGATAGGTTCATCATAATCACTCAAAGTCCATAATTTACATTAGAGTTCACTCTTGGTGTACATTCTGTAGATTTGGACAAATGTGTAATGACATGTACCCATCATTGTAATATACAGAGTATAGTCACATGCTGCATAATGATGTTTCAGTCAATGATGGACTGCATATATGATGGTGGTCCTATAAGATTAGTACCATATTGCCTAGGTGTGTAGTAGGCTATACCGTCTAGGTTTGTGGAATTATATTCACTGATGTTTGCATGATGATATTGCCTAAGGATACATTTCTCGGAACGTATCCCTGTCATTAAGCAAAGACACATGACTATATTTTCACTGGCCTAGAAATCCTCTGTGCTCTGCCTTTTTATCCCTCTCTCCCCAAATCCCTGGAAATCACTGATCTCCATCCTATCTCCATAGTTTTACCTTTACTAGAATGTCATATATTTGGAATCAAACAGTATGGCTTTGTCAGAGTGGCTTTATTCATTTAGTAATATGCATTTAAGTTTCTTCTGTGTCCCTTTATGGCTAGATAGCTCATTTTTGTGCGTGCGTGAGGAAGATTAGCCCTGAACTAACATCTGTTGCCAATCCTCCTCTTGTTTTGCTTGAGGAAGATTAGCCCTGAGCAAACATCTGTGCCAATGTTCCTCCACATCGTATGTGGGATGCCTCCACAGCATGGCTGACGAATGGAGCAGATCTGCACCAGGGATCCAAACCCGTGAACCCGGGGCCACTGAGAAGCCAAGAAACTTTAACCACTTGCCCATGGGGCCGGCCCTGAGAAAATAATTTTAATCACACCAAAACCTCCTCCCCTGCTCCAAAAAACAGACATGTAGTCTCCTGTGAGATTGTAATCCATGAAGACAGAAGAAGCCCTACTTACTAACCAACACAGTACTAAGCCTCTAGAGGCCCTCCCTAAACGGTACCCAATGGTGAAAGAAATCCTACCCCCTCCCCCAGGATAACCACAGCTGACCATTTGGTATCTATCCTTCCACTCTCTGAAATGGAGTACATGGAACTTTAACCACTCTGCTGTGAGACCGGTCCCATGTCATTTTTTTTTAAGCATTGAATATTATTCCATTGTCTAGATGTACCACAGTTTATCCATGACCCACTGAAGGACATCTTGGTTGCTGCCAGGTTTTGGCAATTATGGACAAATCTGCTCTAAACATCCATGTGCCAGTTTTTGTGTGGACATAAGTTTTCAACTCCTTTGGGTAAATACCAAGGAGTGCGACTGCTGGATCACACTGTAGAATTATGCTTAGGTTTGTAAGAGCTGTCTTATGAAGTGGCTATACCATTTCTCATTTCCATCACCAGAGAATGAGAGTCGCTGTTACTCCACATCCCCACCAGCATTTGGTGTTGTCAGTGTTCTGGATGTGGGGCATTTTAAGAGGTTTGTTTACCGTTCCCTGGTGACATATGATGTGGAACATCTTTTCATATGCTTATTTGCCATCTCTATATCATCTTTGGAGAGATGTCTGTTAACGTCTTTGCCCTATTTTTCAATCTGTTTCATTGTTGTTGTTGTTGTCCTGTTGAGTATTAAGAGTTTTTTGTATATTTTGGGTAACTGTCCTTTATCCGATGTGCCTTTTGCAAATATTTTCTCCCAGTATGGGGCTTGTGTTCTCATTCTCTTGGCATTGTCTTTCCTCTAGTGAGTTTTAATTTCAGTTTTTACACTTTTGAACTCTAGAGTGCTTCTATATGTTTCTTTTTAATAAGTTCTTATTTTCTGTTTGTTGACACATTGTCATATCTTCCTTTAATTCTTTAAACATGATTTTTAAAATTCTTTTAAAATATTTATGACATCTAATATCTTAT